>NW_005842568.1:557867-563424 GCF_000455745.1 Alligator sinensis | reverse complement strand
CTGCCTCTCTCGCCAAAGAGCGGGCTGTGGTCATGAAAGCCAAAGCCTTCCTGACGACACCAGCGCTGCAGTCTTTGGTTGACCACATAGATCCTCCTGTCCCTTCTCAGCCCATAGCCTGAGACTGGGAGGATCGACGAGAACACCACCTGTGCCCCCAGACCCTTGAGCCCCGCTCCCAAATCCCTGTAGCGCCTCATGACATGGCTGGGAGCGCTCCGAGCAGTGTCATTGGTGCCCACATGAATAAGTAGCATGGGATAGTGGTCTGTGGGCTAGAGGAGCTTTGGGATCCTCTCTGCAATGTAATGGCCTGGCACCAATCTGGCTGTGCAGCAATGGCCTGAATCCAGCCCCATGGGCTCTGCAGGCCAGATTTGGCTGATAGGCTAGGGCTGAGCATTGCTGGTATAGAGCAAGGAGATTAATCCCCTTCAAACCATTCTCACGTCTATGAAGCTAGCCAGGACCTGAAATAAAAACCACTGAAGTCAGTGCTAAAGTTCCCACTGTCCTTAATAGTACAGATCAGGGCTCTATTGAATAGAGAGCGCAGTAAGATGAAATAAGCCTACTGTAGTTACAACAGACAACCATTTGTAGTCAAAGCATTAGAGAATTTGAGCAACTGACTGCAGAATTAAATGTAATGATGTTATTGCTTGGAGGATCTTTAAAAATCCTTTTATGAAAAATAGCAACAACCCTTTCAGCTGGCATGTTTTACAGGAGTTAGTTTCCTATTAAATGCCTACAAACAAAAATCCATACTGTAAAATTCTAACAAGTGGGTTTATTCTTTCAATATTTTATTGCTTATAATGCATGAGTAGATTTAATGCATATAGCTGTACTTAAATGCTCAAGTACTTTACTGAGAGTAACAGCTTCTTCTAAAAGCGTTGCTGTATGCTGTGTTTCTGTTTATATTATGATGGTCCTTCAAATAGTCTGATGTAGAACAAACCAAAATATACATTTGAAATGACTACTTTCCTTGACAACTTGATTTTTTTTGGTCAAAAAACTGAAGATCAAAATCTTTTGAACTGAATTTTACAGTCTTTGGTTTTTCAAAATTTTATACATTTTCCCCTTGTCTTCATTGAAATTCTTGGCAAAAGAAAAAAACATTCATTTTTTATTAATAATATTTAACTACCTCATGGAGATCTAGAAATAATTAGTTACTGCTTGTACAGTGCATTGAGTATGGAACATACTATTAGAAAACCTATGCTGCTCTGAAATAGAAATGTGCCTGTGTGGCTAACATGACCCATTATAACACCTATTAACTATTTCCTTCAGATTAAGTTATTGAACGCTACTCTGGCACAAATGTCCATATAGAACATGAGTCAGTTAAATTTGGGGTGAATGCCAACTTTCAAAACAAGTTAAACTTGTTTACCCTAAGAACCATCCTCTTTATAGGGGTTTAATTCTGCAGGACAGACTCCATAGTTTGGACATAGAAGATTGTTTGGTAAATCTGTGCTAAGGCTAGCTCTAGGTAGAGGTAGTTGCCTTAAAGAAAATTAAATGAATAATAATTTTGCATTTTTTTTTTAATTCAGGAAACTTCTGGCATGATTTAGTCTCACTTCCCAGAAGGTATCCGATGCAATGCTCTCCTTCTCGAACACGTACTCCTAGCAGCACGTGATTGTTTCCCATTAGTGAAGTGGTCCAATAACTGCCTTCTTCTATGAATAAACTAGAGCAACCCTAATTTAATTTTGAGGAAAGTAATTTCACTCTTGTTTATCTCCTGGAAACATACCTCCTCATTATGGTTGATGAAATTGTGACAGCATCATGGCTGGTCTTGTTCAAACTTAGATTTGCGGTCAGAAATGAAAAAGACCTTCATGCACTAACGTTTAATTATAAAAGCACTTTTTGCACTACTCCAAAACCAAACCCATAGTTCTGTGTATTTGGCTTTTTTCTCTTTCAGGTAATGATAAAGAGGTGGAGAACCAACCTTGGCCAAATCTGTACTTAGTTCTGGGAAAGTCTGAGTTTTGGCAAATATGCTGAGGAAAATGTAATGACCAGCAAACCTGAGGCTGAGGCAGCCCAACATTTTATCTCCTGAGTCTAATTTCAAGTTTTCTGACATCTCTTAATTGACTTCAGTGCATGCATTTGATGGCATCACTTTAGTTTTCCAGAAATGCTTGCACAGTTTGGAGGGGGAAAAGAAACCATTTTCTGAGTGGATACCAGCACTGCTGTAACTATCAGTAGTAGATTCATGGCAGAACATGCTCAGATTCCCAGCAACACTGAAACCAACCACAATTTTTTCTTTGAGGTTTGAGATGGTTTGGACTATTATTCTTCTGAAGAGTAGAAAATAGGAGGATACTTTTAACCTATTAAATAGGTACTTTGCGTCAGTCTTTCATCAGTCCCATGGGACGCCCATGCCCGCTACAGGGCCGGGAAGTCCGGGTGAGGGTGATCCCCTGCCCTCCATTAATGCTGACTTTCTGAAGGAACATCTTGAGAAGCTGGATACCTTCAAGTCAGCTGGCCCTGACAATCTTCACCCCAGGGTACTCAAGGAGCTGGCGAGCATCATAGCCCAGCCTCTAGCACGGATCTTTGAAAACTCTTGGCGCTCTGGTGTAGTGCCCGAAGACTGGAAGAAGGCCAATGTGGTGCCTATCTTCAAGAAAGGGAGGAAAGTGGATCCGGCTAACTATAGGCCCATCAGCCTGACTTCTATCCCGGGGAAGATCTTAGAAAAGTTTATTAAAGAGGCCATCCTTAATGGACTGGCCGACGCCAACATCTTAAGGGATAGCCAGCACGGGTTTGTTGCGGGTAGGTCTTGCTTGACCAATCTCATTTCCTTCTACGACCAGGTGACCTATCACCTGGACAAGGGAGAAGAGATTGATGTCATATATCTTGACTTCAAAAAAGCCTTCGATCTGGTGTCCCATGATCGCCTCTTGGAGAAACTGGCCAATTGTCGCCTTGGGTCCTCCACGATCCACTGGCTGGGAAATTGGCTCCGGGGTCGGACCCAGAGGGTAGTAATCGATGGAAGTCACTCATCGTGGTGTCCTGTGACCAGTGGGGTCCCCCAAGGCTCTGTCCTTGGACCCATACTGTTCAACATCTTCATTAATGATGTGGACACTGGAGTCAGAAGCGGACTGGCCAAGTTCGCCGATGACACCAAACTTTGGGGCAAAGCATCCACACCAGAAGACAGGCAGGTTATCCAGGCTGACCTGGACAGGCTCAGCAAGTGGGCGGACGAGAATCTGATGGTGTTCAACGCTGATAAATGCAAGGTTCTCCACCTTGGGAAGAAAAACCCTCAGCATCCTTATAGGCTCAGCAGTGCTATGTTGGCTAGCACTATGGAAGAAAGAGACTTGGGGGTCATCATTGACCACGAGATGAACATGAGCCTGCAATGCGATGCGGCGGCTAGTAAAGCGACCAAAACGCTGGCTTGCCTCCATAGATGCTTCTCAAGCAAATCCCGGGACGTCATTCTCCCCCTGTACTCGGCCTTAGTGAGGCCGGAGCTGGAGTACTGTGTCCAGTTTTGGGCTCCACAATTCAAAAAGGATGTGGAGAAGCTTGAGAGAGTCCAGAGAAGAGCCACGCGCATGATCAGAGGTCAGGGAAGCAGACCCTACGATGACAGGCTGAGAGCCCTGGGGCTCTTTAGCCTGAAAAAGCGCAGGCTTAGGGGTGATCTGATGGCCACCTACAAGTTTATCAGGGGGGACCACCAGCATCTGGGGGAACGTTTGTTCACCAGAGCGCCCCAAGGGATGACGAGGTCGAATGGTCACAAACTACTTCAAGATCGTTTCAGGCTGGACATAAGGAAGAACTTCTTTACTGTCCGAGCTCCCAAGGTCTGGAACAGCCTGCCACCGGAGGTGGTTCAAGCGCCCACATTGAACACCTTCAAGAGCAAACTGGATGCTCATCTTGCTGGGATCCTATGACCCCAGCTGTCTTCCTGCCCTTTGGGCGGGGGGCTGGACTCGATGATCTTCCGAGGTCCCTTCCAGCCCTAATGTCTATGAAATCTATGAAATGTGTTTTTCTTCTTGAAGAGAAAAATCCCCATTTTCCCATCTGGATCCCTGGTGATTAGAATCAGATATGTATTTCCAAATAAGGTCTCATCAGTACCTTGCACAATAGAATTACTTTCCTACCTCTGCTAGAAGTGCACTGATCTTTTTACATGGGTGTATCACATTAGTAACTCAAAATCACCATGTGATAGGTCAGTACACTGAGGCCTTACTCCTCCTCAGTCTCTGGCTTACAGCAGAAATTCTTGTTATCATTCCTTCAGTGCATGATCCTGGAATTCTGTAATGCATTTATGTTACTATAGTCCTGAAGGTCTATTATCATCTTGTAGGAAAACCTAATCCTCCTCTGCACTGGTGATACCTGTCCAGTTCATGTCCTCAGCAAATTTCCCAGAAGGCATGTAAGATTCAGCTCCAAGACAATCCTTGAAGATTTTCTGTAGCAGCTTTCCTGGAGTAGTCTCTAACTTCAATCCAAAAGGAAAGACTAGGAAGATATGCTGGGGTGGAATAAGATATTTGCTTGTTTAGGAAAGGGGATAAATGGAGTGGTGGTTTAGGGTGTGGACTAAATTCTAATCCAAGCATGTCTTAGTATTAATTCAGCTAAAGGATGGCAAAAGAACAAATGATCACGAATAGTCTGGAAAATAGGAAACTTCACAGGAAAGAAATTGTGGAATACCTTTCCACTAGCAATGGGGTTGATGAGGGGCAAAACAGTTAGCTAGTTTTAAGATTAGGTTTCAGTTTCTGAAAAGATTTTTAGGATGTGGTTACTCAAGGTAGCAGGGGATTGGTCTCAACCCAGGAGCTACTTTCCAGTCCTATGTTCACTAGAGATTTTACATGAAGCACTGAAGTACTACAGTGGAAAACAGCACTATACAAGAACAGTTCATATTCTTTAATGCTATACACTGAACAGGTAAGTTTCGTCCCTTCAAATCACATATTCTGCAAAAAAGTATTATTTGTATTGTGGTAGCAATTCAGACCCTTGCTCTTAGCTTGACTTCACACAAACAGAATAGATACTTTTAATTATTCAAAACCCCCAGAAGAATACCTTCCTATAAAAAATTTAAAAAGATGCTGAAAGGCAAAGCATAGTCCCACAAAGCCTGAAATGTCAAAGTTATGTCTCCATGGGAGATAGCCATGCTCATCTGAAATCAGGTAGAAGGCAGGGTAGATTTCCACATTTATGAACTAACTAAATCAGAGACGTAATCATAACTCTGCCCTGTGTGTAAACGCATTATGTGCTACTATTCCTGCCCTTAAAATGATGGAGAAAAACTACTGAAAAGCTGCCACTTTCACTAAGCACTTAGTAAACTTTGCAATGAATGAGGCAATGATCCTGTGGAAACAAAAACTGTAAGATCAGCACATAAAAGAATGCTTATCGGCATATAGACAGTAAAAGAAAGAGCTAAATTTGCATGGAAACAAGCTTCGGCATT
>NW_005842568.1:547001-557850 GCF_000455745.1 Alligator sinensis | reverse complement strand
CCTTGTCTTTCACTATGTAGCCTTGGTTATAAAGGCTTCTTGTACCAAAATTATGAATGTATAACTTTTCACAGCTCTAATACCTTATTAAATTAAAAGGCATATGATAACATTCTTGTACTTTCTACTCTAGCACATTAATGACATTATGTTCTCAAGTTGTTACTTACTCATTTCCATGAACAGCTGCCTCTTCTCTGCCATTGTCCTCCTTCTCTTCCCACTCTCCTCAATCATTCTAAGAATGAAAAATGCATAGTTTATGATATAACTTCCACTACACAGCCAACTTTGAGCAAACTTATTTGATTCAACTGAAAAATGTTGATCTTTTCTCAAAACATCTGGTCAAAAGGCAAAGGTAAATGAGGGGGGACAGCGAGTTGAGAGGGCAGGCACAGCGGGGACAGGTGGAGAGGTCAGACAGATATAGGGGAGCAGACTTCAAGGGGAGCAGGGGGTGGGGCAGACACAGGAGGGCAATGGGCAGGAAGTGGGGACACAGGGCAAGACAGACATTGGGGGGCACAAGGAAGATGGGCAAGAGGCAAGGGTCTGACTCCTCACCCTCTGCTGCTCCTCAATCACCTTAAAACAATGCACGTGGTTCAGCTGAATGTCTCGCTGAAAACATTTGCCCATATGAAAGTTCTGATTCGACACCAGTCACCAACTATTTAAGTAGAGCTTAACTAAAAGATACTTTTTAAAAGAAAAGCAGCAATTATGTTATTCCATGACAACTCATGGAATCATCTAGCTCATCCTCATACAACATGGCAGGACAGATTTCATTATACCTATAGGCTAATACCTAGCCTTGGCATCAAATACATTCAGTGATAGACTTTTGACAGCTTCTTTCCACAGTTTATTTTCTGACAAAGATCTTACATTATATAACGTTTCATTCTGAAGGATCCCAAAGCACTGTACGTATCAATTGATAATGCAAGCTACAGATTATATTTTACACAAGTACCTTGTCATTTTACTAATGCAAAAATCTAGAACTCTTGGTTCCAGGTTGGGGGAACAATCTAAAAAGAATCGATTTTACCAATCAAATGTACCCAGGGAAAAATTACATTTATCTCTACAATAGGAGTTCAAAAATGTCCTCTTCTAGATGCATGCCATTAAAAGGTCGATACCTGTGCTCCAGAACCTTTGCCAGCAGTCCACCTGGCATAGGTGGAGGAAGGCCAGGGCTAACGGGGCTTAGCCCCGCCAAACTACTTTCACAGCAGCCGGAAGCAGCAGCAGCACCACAACACCACCATCTCACAGCATCGCACCCAGAGCCCCCTCAGTGTGCTCCTCCATCGCCACCCGTGCACAGCACCAGCCATGCCAGCCCCACGGGAGGGAGGGGAGGGGGTCAGCCTCCCCCGCCCCTAATATCTTCTCCCACTGCCTATGCCACTTGGTCTGCATATTAGCCGTTGTTATCTTTGTGCACCGATAATAATTATAAGAAAGGGGTCTTCAAGACCATGACCTGTTCTTTCTTGACAATGAATGCTCCCAAGTATAGAAAAATAGGGAGCAGAGGGAAAGTTCAAGTAGCGTACCACAACAATATGCAACTTTTCTTTCTTCTCTTGGTACTAGGGGTATGCGAAACAGGCCATATTTGATTCAGATTTGGCCTGAATCGGGGACAGTGATTCGAGTCGTTGATTCAGATCACTGTCCCGATTTGATTTGGCTGAATCCAAATCTGAAGATTCGATGCTGATTCAGGGAATCGACGATTCAGACATAGACACAGCTTTTAATGGTTTTTTTACATAACCTGAGGTACTAGGAGCGACTTGTGAATGCTGCGATGCTGGGGCGGATAGAGCGTCCCACAGGAGCACAAGTGGCCCTTCATGTGCTCAGCGGCAAATCCAGAAGTGAACGAGAAGTACTTCCGGTCCACTTCCAGGTGTGCTGGGGAGCGCACTGAGGCACCCCCCCACACACCTTCCCGGCTTGGCGATAGGCCGCAGGGGGACCCTGGGTGCCCTCCCAGACCCAGGAGGCACCAGTCCCTGATCCAAGGGGGGTGCTGGGGAGCTCCCTGCATGCTCCCCAGCAGACCTCGAAGTCGACCAGAAGTGGTCTGCTGCTGAGCATGTTAGGGACCCCCTGCCCCTGCCCTGCGTACCTGTGGGATGCTCCATCTACCCCACCATGTCAGCATTCATGAGCTGCCTGGTACCTTGAGATATGTAGAAAATATTTAAAGCTGTGTCTATATCCAAATTGTTGAATCTTTCCAAATCGATTCGGAGGGTTCCAGTTCAATTTGGAGAGATTAAACGGACTCCTGATTCAATTCGGATTCAGAGATTTGGCCACTGAATCGGGCTGAATGTCCGCCAAATCGAATCAGCAACCAAAGCTTGGCACAGCCCTGCTTACTACCTGTCCTTCCATGTATCAAACCATAGGGAACTCTCAGACAGTATTCTAATCTTATAAAAGCCTAAGTCTGTCTGTCTGTCTGTCCGTAACGCTTTGTTTGTACTCTGATTGGCTGATGGAAACAGCCAATCAGAGTGCTCCAAGTGTGGGGGAACGCCGCCATGATTCCGAAGACGCGCCGAGGACTGGACAAGAGGCAGAACAGCGGCAGCATGGGATGTTAGGTGGCAGCACTCCATCCCAGCCCCTTCCCCACCACCCCCCTGTCATTCTTGATGGGCAATTGGCTAGTCATACATAAGGAGCTGGGTGCTCAGAGCCCTGTTAGAATATGGACTGCTCCACAAAAAAGACACTCAAAGTAGAAGCCTGCACAAAATTATACTGCTCCATAAAGGTATGCTGCTTGCATAGAGCAATGATAGGGAGTGTTGGAGTGATGCTGTAGCTGTGATGGTACAGGAAATATGGCAGAGGAAAGGCATGTTAAACCAGGGGCAAAAGATGCCTTGTTTTAGATTCAAGTAAATATGGTATGCATTATGATGGAACAACACACACAAAAAATCAGAATTTCCCCAATATTGGCTCCATTTTGAACCACTGTCTTGTTCGCTTTGCCCTGTGCGCGCTCTCTCACACTTGGGAGGAGCTCACCATAAATAATTACAAAATCACTTTGCTGTTCAACATCTTGTTTAAAACTTTCCTTTTGCATAATATTGACAGCAAAACAAAATAAAACAAAGCAAAAAAACTTGACAGTGGCTAGGGCAGCTGCTGTGTGCAGACTAAGGAACATGGTGCTGAGCAATATTGAGTCCTTATACTCCCCAATGGTCTCTAAGGCAGACACAGTCTTTCTTCTGCTTGTATAGGGCCAAACACAATAGATGCCTGGTCCACAACTAGGAATCCCAGGCACTATGGGAATATGAATAAGTAACAAGACAGTCAGGGTAGCCCAACGCTTCTGATTGTAAGACACTTTTTCAGGTACACAGAACTTTGCTGAATTTGGTTTGACATTTTCCATGCCATATGTCTGCTTGAAACAGGCTTCTTGGACATGAGCAAGAACTGTGATAACTGTTCCATCAGCTCGAGTGAGAGAGAGCTGCAGCATGGATCTAAACATTTAACTCTTGGTGATGACTCAAGTGGTAATCAATATATTTCTACATGATGTCATTTATAAATCCTAGGATGCCACATCAAAAACTATTTTAAAGCACTAGATCATAATGTATATGCCCAAAGGGGGGCAATTAAGGAAGCACTAGTTACCTTAAAACCCCACACTTCCTCACAGCAAGTGTTTGACATTGTCACATGCATGTTCTTGAGGTCTCTTCCAAACCTAGGATTTTTTTAACATTTTGTGTTCAACCTAAATCTATTATAGAGCTCACAGCATTTGGGCTGGTTATGACTAATACCTGTGTGGCCCTGTATATCTCACCACTGAACTGACTTCTGCACAGATGCAAGTTCTTGTACCTGTTCTATGGATAACATATTCATGTGTCTATTGCTCTGCTTCCTGCCCTATCACAGTTATACGGTCTTGGATTGATGACCATCACTAAAGAAATCCAGTTTCCCTTTGCCCAGTACCAAAGCTTCCCTGCAAAGGCTCATTTTTTACTGCACTTGAGAAGAATTACATATAATGGCCTGGCTCATCATAAATCCTAACTGTGATTCTCAACCAGGATGCAAAGGAAAACATGATTCGCAAGATAAATCCAGAGATTTCAAATATGAATTCACAGCATTAAAAACAGTCTGACCTGTTGTGCAGCTTTCTGAGTTCTTTGCAACAAAAGGATTTCTGTATTATATTTCTGTAGTCAAAAATGAGTGAAAACTAAGACCCAGTATTTTCCAAGGGGTGTCTTGAGCTTAAGGAGGTGTGCCATGGACCTTAAAAGGTTGAGAACCATCAAGCTAGGGACATTTTTATGTTATTTATGAAAACTTAGCAGTTGTAATCTACATTGCAGGTCTTAGCTTAGTCTGAAACAATCTCTAAGAGGAGTCATGTTTTACATACAAGGAGTGAAGGTTCAACAAAAGAATCCCAAAGGGGCAACAAACACAGGAATGTAGGACTGGAAGGAGCCTGCAGGGCCATCCAATCCAAACCCCTGCATTTGCAGGTAATTGTTAACAGAAGCAATCCCCTAAACAGCCACTGCAAGCCCTCACCTACAGCTACAAGGAACAAGAAATGTCAAGAACACCCTAATAACATGCCAGAGGTAAAAGGAATGGAGAGTAGGGCACTGCCAAGATCCTGACACTGCAACAACTGGAAAGTGGCTAATTGATATATGGTCAGAAGTACAAGGAAAATGAATGATCCAGGAGAAGGCAAACCCCTGCACCTCTCCCCACCCCCTCAGTCCATTCCAGTTCGTCCTACCTGGCAACTGCTATGATCCTGAGCAAAGAAGCAAGACACCCCCAGCCAGGAACCGCTGAGTTTTCTAGTACCAGCAGAAGAATCCATGCAGCCCAGTCACAACCCCACAGCCTTAGCCATGGCCAACATCCCACTGCTTCAGAGGGACGGGGAGAAATCCCGCAGAAGCCAGCAGCATCCAGGAAGGGAGACAACTTCCTTCCTGGCCCCAACTGGCAACCAGCAAAAGCCCTGATGCATGGGCTTGCCAGACACCTTCCCCATGACAAGAGCCATCTTTGTACCTCACCCGGGAACCGCGCACGACCCACGTAACACGCACCGATTGGCATGCCAGACGCCTCTGTCCTGTGAGACCAGCCCTTCCACAAACATACCCGGTTCAGGCTAAGAGATGTGGGCCCTGTGCTCCCACCATTTTGCTTACACCATTTCAGAACTGCCCCTCCTGGGAAAAAAGATTTCTAGCTATCAAATCTAAATGGATCCAGAGCCAGTTTGTAGCCATGACCTCATGCCAGTGCTGGTTTTCAGCCTAAGAAGCTCTTCCTCCTTCCCCAATAGTCACCTCACACGTACTTGTCAAGAGTGCTCATAGTCCTTTCCCAGTCTCCATAATGCAAAACTAAACCAGAAGATCTTCTTTTATAAGACAAAGGTCTCTATTCCCTTCACCAGCATAGTGGCCCCTTTTAGAGTTAATTGCAATTTAAATTCATTTTCTTTGAACATTGGTGGCCTGCACTCAGTATTCTCAATGGGGTCTTTCGTGTGGGCATTCCCAACTGCCATGCCAAGATGAGGAACGATACTGGTAACTGCCCTCCAGTCGGATACCTCCCTTTCAACATTACCTGCTCGAGCCTCCCTTTGAGCTAATTCTTTATCTGCTTCGGCTGTAGTATTGATCTTTGTCCTCTTCTGTTTGGCCAATAATTTCCCCAAGAGGCAGGGCAGAGGTGCCCTATCTGTGGTGCAAGTGCCACAAATGGCACGGGCAGCCTGTGTGCGTGGCATGCAGCAGACTGGGGAGGGGACGGACAGCAGAGTGGCAGATAAGGAAGAAAGCAAAGCAGCCAATCAGGCAGGGAGCACAGGGCTGGGAACAGAAAGCAGTGCAGAATGGGAAGGGGAGTGGCACTTGGGGAGGGTGCAGGGATCATTTGTGGCACTCCTGCCAACAAAGTTGGTCTCCATTCAGGTATGGTACCAAAAGCTTTGCTTTTATCTAGGTAAATCAAGTCTATTGCATTGCCCTTATACAAAAAGTTTATCTTATCACAGTTATGATATTAAATCAGGAGTGTAAAACATACAACCCATGGGGTGGATCTCACCCATGAAGCCCCACCGTCTAGCCCTGGTGCTGCCCCTGGGTGTGATCAGACCCGCATGGGGCATGACATGAGGCCAGTCCATAGGCTGCATCAGGCCCACAGACCCCTCTCCCACAACACACCCAACCCAGAACCTGCTCCAGTCAGTCTGGGACCTGCGCTGAACGCAGCACCGACAAGCACTGCAGACCCAGACTAGCAGGAGCAGGCACCATATGCAGCACGCGTGCCAGCTAGGACAGCCACCGTGTGCAGCAGGACTGCCGCTCCAGCCAGACTGTGCCACATGTGGTGCCCATTCCAGGATCCATGTTGCACACAGAGTGGATTCCAGATCAGGCATGCTGGGGAGAAGGAGGGGGTCTGTGGGCCTGATCCACATCACAGACCAGCCCCATGCCACTCATCCAGCCCACGGGGATGGATGAGTTTGACAGCCCTGTATTAATTAATCTGATATGATCATCCTCTGACAATAAGCCTATGTTGTATTTTGTCCTGTTTTCTATTTCCTTCTATATCTTTCACTGCTCTTTCCTTCAGTATCTTCCCTAAGATCTTGCCTACTGTTGAAGCCAAGCTAACAGACTTCAAACTATTTAAGTAGAGCAGGCTCAGTTTACAAGTGATTATATAATGTGGTTGTCTGTGATAGCAGAGGAGAGAACAGTAGGCTGGAAGGCCCCTTATCAGAGATTCTAGTCTCTGGTTATCTTCTAGCTAAAAAATGGCCTTCTTGGTACCCAATTCCTACCCTTAGAGAACAGGAAAAAATAGTTGCTCTTACCAACAATCTTTCCTATGATGTTTTGAAATCAGGATGATTAGTAAATCTCTGTGGTATACAAAGAGCTCTGGGCTTGTTTTTCTTTGTTTGTTTTTCGGCAGGGGGGCTGCAGTGGAGTGCGGGGTGGTAGGGGTATTCGTTTGAATTGTATTACTACTATGAATAATCAAATGGATTACATAGTAATGGAATCATTTCAGCTCTAATATCAACAGAATTAAGCCTATTGTGGAACTGAGTAAATAACAATAACAACGATACTACCAGGCCCTGATTCATCACCTGAATGCTAGCAGCTTAAGGAGCTTGCCTCAATCTACTGGAAGAAAATCAAATTTCACACAGAAAAGAGGTAACTACTGACAATATTAAGCATACCATGTACTTGTGAAGAACAGAAGTATTGAAGGACTCAAGTGTTGTGTGTTAAAAAACAGAATGTGAATCAGGTGGATTATAAAAGGAATTTAAGCATGAAAAGAAATCCTTACTCCTCACCACTTTTGGATGAATGGCCTCTCATTTGACATGTTAAAAATTTTACCTAGAATTTGGACATGCTGGACACACCTACACATGTGCTTTAATGCACAGTAGACTATTTCACTGTGCCTTAAAACATCACGTAAAAAACCATGACATTACGTTATGAGCAGTAAAAGTTTACTGCACATAAAGCATCACTAAAAAACATGCAAATGTGCTAACGTGCATTTGCGCTGCCTAACGCACATTTATTTAGTACCTCACTTTGGAAGTACTAAATTTAATGCACATTAGAAAAAGTGCATTAGTGCACACGTAGACTTGCCCACTGATTACAAAAAACATCCAGGAACATGGATTTTTTTAAATTCAGCACCTTTTAACCTTCAAAATTATAGCTGTATGAAATGAACTGAAAAACTGATAAAATGTGAAGCACTATTCTATTTACATATATCCTCAAAGTCCTTTGCAAATTGCAACAGCTATAATAAAACTATATGTAATTATTTCATGATGAACCCTGTGACAGACTTCACATGAAATCTAGTATCCAAAACTGTGTAGAGAGAAGGATAGAGAACTTCTAAACAGTAAGAACAATTGTGAAAATCCTTTTATTTTCATTTCTTCCACTTCTTTCTTCTCTTCCCTCCTTGCTTTCTATTTTACTGTTGCCCCGTGTCTCTCTTACCCTCATCTTTTTTCTCCTCCCCACTTCAGTTAGTTTTCTACATCTTCATTTTCTCCAGACAGAAACTATTGAAAGAAAATAATTGAAAAAATTATTTCCCCCTCCTTGTTTTCAATTTTAGTCACTGCTGAGTCTGGATTATTTGGGGGGATTCCATTGGTTTCTGGTTTCCTTTACTAAATCACAAAAATGAAAACAAAACACTTGGAAAGCTTGTTAGGCCAATACTACAGGACCTATTTTAAAAGGTTTCGCTCTTCTTGGAGCTCATCAGCTGTAGGTAACGGCCTAATTAAGTACTTTCACTCTTTAAACTGTAGTGAAGGAGCATAATTGTGAAGGTCTGGAGCCCTTGCACTAGTAAGTACCCAATGTTTCAAGCATCCCACTCGCATTCTTCCATGGCTTTTTTCCATTTTTGTGCCCCTGGAAAAAGTAACCCAAGAACTATAATGACTATTGCAAAGGTGTTGATTCTTTTCTGACTACCATATAAATCTACTACTTTATAAATTAAATATTTCTTCATTGTTTTAACCCCAAGGCTTCATCTTTTCATTGTATTTGATTGCGGATTAAATTACTTTGAGGTCAGATGAACCAATTTTAACCAGAACTTGATCAATTCTAAATTCATTTTGCATTTGAATTTTAAGACTTTTAAAGAAAGACTGATTCTCATTGGTTGGTTGCTGCTTATTAACACATGCTGATACCCACACACACAAGTAGTATGTGTGCGTGTGTATTCTTAAAACAAAATATGGTACTACTTTTCACAGACATTATTTCATAGATTTCATAGACATTAGGGCTGGAAGGGACCTTGAAGATCATCAAGTCCAGCCCCCTGCCCCAGGGGCAGGAAGTCAGCTAGTGTCAAAGGATCCCAGCAAGATAAGCGTCCAATTGTTTCTTGAAGGAGTCCAGAGTAGGTGCTTGCACCACTTCTGGAGGGAGTCTATTCCAGGCCTTGGGGGCTCGGACAGTAAAGAGGTTTTTCCTTATGTCCAGCCTAAAACGGTCATGGAGGAGTTTATGACCGCTGGTCCTTGTTATCCCTTGGGGCGCTCAGGTGAACAGGCATTCCCCAGATCCTGATGCACATCCCTTACATACTTATAGGCAGCCACAAGGTCACCCCTGAACCTACGCTTTTCCAGGCTGAAGAGTCCCATGGCTCTAAGCCTCTCTTCATAAGGCCTAATCTCTTGCCCTCTGATCATGAGCATGGCTCTCCCCTGGACTCTCTCAAGCTTCTCAGCATCCTTCTTGAACTGTGGAGCCCAGAATTGGATGCAGTACTCCAGCTGCGGCCTCACCAAGGCCAAGTACAGTGGGAGGATGACATCCTGGGATTTACGCAAGAAGCATTTATGGATGGAAGCCAGCGTTTCAATTCAGTCTCTCCCTCTCATTCCCTTTCCCCCAGAAAATAGCATGTTTACAGCATGGAACAGTTTTAGCAGGAAGAGAAACTCACACCAGAATAGCCAGTAGCTTGGAGGTGAGGGTACTTACCCAGGATCCAAGAGACTGGCAAAGCTGGGAAGTGAATTGGTTTCTTTCACCCAAGTTAATGGCTATTCTGTGGAGAAGGGAAGGGAAAGTGCCTCTCCCTTTGTCTCTCTCTGGTCTTGGTTTCTTCACAATAGGGAATGGGACATTTTTGAAATCTCAGGAAAACTTTCCCAGCTATCTCAATGCAAATAATATACACATATTTTATATAATACACAATATTATTTGAGTTCAAAGACCATCAATGGAAGTATTTTAGAAATATAAGAATCCAAAAATGCATGTATTTAATTTCTTATTTAAGCAATTAGCTTTAAATTTACATTTATTCAGGTTCCTAATTTCACACATTTTTACTATCAGTAGATAGTAAATATTTCATTTCCAATTTACTAGAAGATAAATTTTCAATTATCTGAGACAAGCAGTATTTAATTATAAATTGAAGAGCAGTGAAAATGTACAAAAATGGCATTTCAGTGTAATCATACAATTATAGAAAGTTAGGATTGGAAGGGACCTCAGAAGGTCACATGTAGTCCAACCCCCACTCAAAGCAGGACCAGCTCCAACTAGATATATTACCCAAGCCAAGGCTTTGTCTACCCAGGATTTATAAAACCTCCAAGGATGGAGACTCCACCACCTCTCGGGGAAGCCTGTTCCAGTGCTTCACCACCCACCTAGTGAGAAAGATTTTCCTAACATCTACCTTCAACTTCCCTTGCTGCAACTTGAGACCCTGGCCAGGCTCCATCCTCTTTGCAACCACCCTGCAGGGAGTTGAAGGCTGCTATTCAATCCTCTGTTAGTAGACATGCACTGATACGTTAGTCCGATATCAGATTGGTACTGATATGAAGAAAACTGTCTATATTGGATATTGGCCCTATGGGGATGATCGTTTGGCCGATAAATGCCCATGCTGCACGTAGCCGCAACACAGCACAGAGCAGAGCTGGCAGCACGGAGAGCTGCCTCCAGCTGGTAAGATGGAAGGGAAGGGGAGAGGGAAAGGGTGTGGGGGCGCATATCAATGCCCCCCGCAGTGAGGGAGGGGGCAGGTGCTGCCCAGCCAGGGCAGGGTGGGGGGAAGGGGGGGCGTGGGACAGAGCCGCAGCTCATGGGGTGGGGGCGGCTCCCACCACTACTTGCACCCCAGGAGGGGGGGAGGGGAGGGC
>NW_005842568.1:541931-546689 GCF_000455745.1 Alligator sinensis | reverse complement strand
ACGCCTGCCCCTGCCCCCTCCCTCACCACAGGGGGCATTGATCTGCACCCCCATGCCCCTTCCCTCCCCTTCCACCACACCGGACTTACCACCTGAAGGCAGCTGTATAGGATCTATATTAACCAATATGCCTTCTTAAATATCAGTTATCGGTATTGGCCCCCAAAATCTCTATTGATGCACCCCTACCCCTCAGTCTTCTCTTCTGCAGACTAAATCAGCCCAGTTCCCTCAGCCTCTCCTCACCAGTCCTGTTCCCCAGCCCCACAACCATTTTTTCTGCCCTCTGCTGGACTCTCTCCAATGTGTCCACATCCTTTCTGTCGTGGGGGCCCAAAAACCAGACACAGGACTCCAGATGTAGCTTCACCAGTGCCAAATAGAGGGGAAGAATCACCTCCCTCAATCTGCTGGCAATGCTCCTACCAACGCAGCTCAGGATGCCATTCGCCTTCTTGGCAACAAGGGCACACTGCTGGCTCCTGGTCAGCTTCTTGTCCACTGTCACCCCCAGGTCTTTTTCTACAGAGTTGCTGCGCAGCCCGTCACCCCCAGCCTGTACCGCTGCGTGGAACTGTTTCCTCCTAAGTGCAGGACTTTGCATTTGCCCTTGTTGAGCCCCATGAGATTCCTTTTGGCCCAAATCTCTAATCCATCAAGGTCTTTCTGAATCCTAGCCCTACCCTCCAGCATATCTACTACTCCCCACAGCTTGGTGTTTCTGCAAACTACATCTCAGCTTCCAGGTCACTGATGAAATTTTTAAGTTAAGGTGGTTTAAAGGAGGTCGATAAACAAGAAAAGAAATTGTATGTAAACCTGTTTTCATTAACTCGATTTATCAAACAAAGTACATACATATATGACAAGACCTGCTGTGCCTCAGCATCCCCACCCTGACTCAGGAGGGGCCACAGCATCCTGGGATGCTGGAGGACTTCAACTTGGGCAGAAGAGCTGTGGAGAGTGACCACACCTTAATGGAATAGAGCAAAATTAGGCAAACTAGAGTTAATCCTGCCCCGAACGGCGTAACTAAGACAAATAACAAGCAAATAACAAGCGTTTTAAATCACTTCAAAGGTGTTAATGTGTAGCCGGTCAAGGAATTAAGAGCTCCAGAAGCTGCCTAAAATTACTGTGTAACAAGGCCCTTTAGCAACAGGCTACCTAACTCCTCCTATACAAGGCACCAGACCTTCTCTGGACCTAGATGCCACCTGTGCCCCATCAACACAGATCATATTATCACTGGACCAAATAACACTAATTATAACATCCAAGAACCATTCACCTATCATCTAACACCACATATGCCATCTCCTGCTTTCAGTACCCCACCGCTGTCTACATTAGACATCAATGAATAAACGAGTGCCGATTTGACATCAGTTCTAGAAAGATACGCAAACCCGTGGCCGAACGCTACCTTCACGAGATATACCACTGCTGACCTCAGAGTAGCTGTTCTTACACAACAAAACTTTAAAAAACAACTTAACCAGGAAACTGAAGAACAGATATCATCCCTGAGCTGGAATGTGTTAGGTGTGGTGTAAACCAGTGGTGCTCAATCTTTTGTCTCCTCTGCATGCCCAGATCAGGCCCCATGAGCCCAATGAAGGACACAGGGCTGTGCTATCTGGCCCATGGGGCTCCCCGTGGGTCAAGAAATTTGGCAGTAAGGGAGCAGTGCCCCTCTTCTCCTCCCAAATGTCAAACCCATGGGAAGCCCTGCAAGCCAGATAACATATGCCAGATATGGCTTGCCGGCCTAGGACTGAGCACCCATGCACAAAACCAAGACTATGGATCCTTATCCCATTACCTGGTTTAGCTTTTATAACCCACTGGAGGACATGGGGATTCAGTGCTTCGTTTTTCTCTCTTCTATCCACTGTTAACTCTGAGCAGTGTTCCCTTCTCTTTTCACCCCTTCCATGTTTTGTATTCCAATCACTGCTTTCTATTCAGGTCTGCTCCCTGCAGTCCCTTCGTAGCCTCTTACGTAAGATGTTGCTTATGAAAACCTAGGCATCTCCGACATAGTCTATAAGGTGCAAAGCCTCTAGGGATGTTCGAAATGGGCCACATTCAATTTGGATTCAGCCTGAATCGGGGACAGTGATGTGATTCGTTGATTCGGATCACTGTTCTGATTAAATTCAGCCGAATCCAAATCTGAAGATTCAGTGCTGATTTGGAGAATCAGCAATTTGGCCATAGACAGAACTTTAAATGTTTTTTTTACCAAGCAGGCGTAGCTCATAATCGCAGCAATACTGGGGCGGATGGAGCATCCCTGAGGAGGGCCCCCTGCATGCTCGGTGGTGAACCCAGAAGTGAACCGGAAGTACTTCTGGTCCACTTCTGGGTCCGCCGGGGAGCACACTGTCGGCCCCCCCCAACGCATCTCCCCAGCTCGGTGATTGGCCGTGGGGGACCCTGGGTGCTCCCCCAGACCCAGAAGGCACCAGTCACCAAGCCAGAGGGGCACAGAGGGGCCCCCCAGCACACTCCCCGGTGGACCCAGAAGTGAACCGGAAGAGCTTCTGGTCCACTTCTGGGTCTGCTGCTGAGTGCGCTGGGAAGCCCCCTGTGCTCCTGTGGGATGCTCCATCTGCCCCACCATCGCAGTGTTGATGTGCCACCTGATACCTTGAGGTATGTAGAAAACATTTAAAGCTGTATCTATGTCCGAATCGCCGAATCTTTCCGAATCAATTTGGAGGGTTCCGATTCAATTTGGAAATATTAAAAGGGACTCCCAATTTGATTCAGAGATTCGGCTATCAAATCGGGCTGAATCTCTGCCAAACTGAATCAGGGACTGAAGCTCTGCACAGCCCTAAAAGCTACCCTGCCTTCTCCATGTTCTCAACCCAACAGTGTCAAAGACAGAGCTCCATGAGCCAGATCCCACCCACAGACCACTGACATTCAGCCTGCAATGCTGCTTGTGAGCGTGGACCAGCCCCATGCGCCACATACAGTACTTCCCAACCCTCAGGGTACTGGAGGAACTGGCCAAGAGACCTCAGAGTCATTGGAAAAGGGCCAGACTGGAAAAGGGGCAATGTAGTACTCCTCTTAAAAAAAACAAAAAACAAAAACAAAAACGAGAACCCAGGGAACGATGGACTAGTCAGCATCACCTCAGTACCTGGGAAGATACAGTAGCGCATCATAAAGAAATACAACAATCTGGAGAAGGAAAGGCCAATCACAAACAGGCAGCATGGATTTACTACGAACAAATTCTGCCAAACTATCTCTGTTCTTCCGGGCTCTCGCAAATGTGAGCCTTGATAATTTTTTTGAAGACTTTGCCTAGGATGGAGGTGAGACTGACTGGCCAATAGTTGCCTGGGTCCTCCTTCCTCCCCTTCTTGAAAATGGGGACCACACTGGCCCTTTTCCAGTCATCCAGGACCTGGCCTGTGCGCCACGAGTGTTCAAATATTACCGCCAGTGGCTCTGCAATGACAGCACTACGGAAAAGGAATTAGGAGTCTAGGTGGATCATAGACTCAATAAGCCTCCACTGTGATACAGCTATACCAAAGGTGAATGTTTTTTCACCAAAGGTGAAAAACTTATTCACAGTCAGGGTGTCCAGACTGTGGAATAAGCTCCCTCCAGAGGTGATGCAATCGCTTACCCCGGAAATCTTCCAGAGGAGACCAAATGGTCACCTCGCTGGGGGCACCTGACCCCCAGCTGTCTTTCCTGCCTGGTGCAGGGACCTGGACCTGATGATCTTCCAAGGTCCTTTCCAGCCTTACAATATATGAATCTTTCGTATGTGGCAGTCTTTGGTCTCTACCTGAATCATTCTTTGCAATCATAGCCAGTAGCCTCCTTGTGTATGATTGTGATAAGCCAAATATTAGTTGAGGAAACTGTTTCACAAGCTATATTTTTTAAAGCTTTTCTCAGCTGCAAAATGGATAGTTTCATAGTTGGTAGGGTCGGAAGGGACCTGAGCAGATCATCAAGTCCGACCCCCTGCCATAGAAGGAAAAAGTACTGGGGTCAAATGACCCCAGCAAAGTGCTCGTCTAACCTCCTCTTAAAGACCCCCAGGGTAGGAGGCAGCACCACTTTGCTAGGAAGTTGGTTCGAGATCCTAGCCACCCTGACAGCAAAGTAGTGCCTTCTAACGTCGAGTCTGAATCTACCCTCTGCCAGCTTGTGATCATTATTTCTTGTCACTCCTGGTAGTGCTCGGGGGAACAGAGACTCCCCCAATGCCTGCTGGTCCCCTCTGACTAGTTTGTAACAGGCCCCTAGATCCCCCCTCAGCCTTCTCTTGTGGAGGCTGAACAGGTTCAGGTCCCGTCGCCTCTCCTCGTAGGGCCTGCCCTGCTGCCCTCTGACCACCTCCTCTGGACCCTCTCCATGTTGTCCACATCCCTCCTGAAGTGTGGCGCCCAGAACTGGACGCAGTACTCTAACTGCGGCCTGACCAGTGTCGCATAGAGGGGGAGGGTCACCTCCCTGGACTGGCTTGAGATGCATCTGTGGATGCACAACAAGGTGCAGTTGGCCTTCCTGACCGCGTCCCACACTGTCAGCCCATGTTCATTTTGGCATCAATAATGACTCCAAGATCCTTTTCTGCCTCTGCACGGACGAGAAGGGAGTTCCCCAGCCTGTAGGTCTGCTGCTGGTTCTTCCTCCCCACGTGCAGCACCTTGCACTTGTCAGTGTTGAAACCCACTCTGTTCTCATCCACCCACCCCTGTAACCTGTCTA
>NW_005842568.1:539144-541343 GCF_000455745.1 Alligator sinensis | reverse complement strand
GCCCACCCCTGTAACCTGTCTAGGTCCGATTGCAGCCTATTCCTCCCTTCTAGTGTGCTCACATCCCCCCACATCTTGGTGTCATCAGCAAATTTGAACAGGGTGCTCTTTCCCGCCTTGTCCAAGTCACTGATGAAGATGTTGAACAGCGCGGGTCCGAGGACCAAGCCCTGGCGGACCCCACTGCCCACATCCCTCCAGGTCGAAAACGACCCGTCCACCGCCACTCTCTGGGTGCAGCCCTCCAGCCAGTTAGTGACCCAATTGACTGTGTAGGTGTCGATGCCACAGTCCCGTTTTTTAATGAGAATGGGGTGAGAGACGGTGTTGAAGGCCTTCCTGAAGTCAAGAAAGACTACATCCACTGCGACACCTGCGTCCAAGGATTTTGTGATCTGGTCGTAGAAGGCCACAGGGTTGGTCTGACAGGACCTGCCTCTAATGAACCCATGTTGGTTGCCCCTAAGCATAACCTCCTCTGCTGCCCCTCGCAGACATGCGCCAGGATAATTCTCTCAAAAAGCTTACCCAGAATCGAGGTAAGACTAACTGGCCTATAGTTTCCTGGGTCCTCCTTCCTTCCTTTTTTGAAAATGGGGACCACACTGGCCCTTTTCCAGTCCTCTGGCACCACACCAGAGCACCACGAGTGCTCGTAAAGCCGTGCCAGGGGTCCCGCAATGACCTCTGCCAGTTCCCTAAGCACTGTGGTGTGGAGGTCGTCAGGACCAGCTGATTTAAATACATCCAGTCCCTCCAGAAGTTCCCCGACTAGATCCTCACTGACCCTAGGTCTGGGTGACCCTCCCCCGGCACCTGAGGGGGTCCTGGCAGACGGGCTGATCTGGTCCCTGCTCACGAAAATGGAGGCAAAGAAAGATATAAACTTTTAGGAATAAACATGGTGTCTCTAGAAGGTGCTGACAAATGGGCCCTGTACCAAGGCAAGTGGAATTTTGCAGGATATGTCTATTTTGACTTACAAGGGTTGGCATTGTTTGCATATTAGTTCCTTGCAAGTGTGAGCGGCACTTTTGTTCAAGTAAGTATTTTATCCTCTCTTGCCTGCTGAGTTCTGTTTTACCTTGTTACAAGTTGCACAGTTGAAATTAATGTCTAGGTTAATTATGTACTGTTAAAAAATACTTCCGTTTTCTAGGTTTAAGCTTGCTGTAGGACTCGCTTAGTGTTGAACTCTGTCAAATGCTGTCAGGAGTGGAGTATCACTGGTCAAGTCAGGCTCCCTCACTTTAGACAGTCTGTGCGTATGCTGTCAGGATACCATCTGTGATATTATACTACTACTCCTAATGCCCTTGTTCTTACAGTAAAGAGACTAGTTTGGTTCTTAGTAATAAAAGCTCAGCTAGGTTTTTACTGTCTGCAAACAAGCCCAGACACTAACATCTGTGACCATTCAGTACACCATGCTAGCTGGGTCATTCAGGGGTGTCAAACATATGGTTTGCAGGCTGAATCTGGTCTGCGGATCTGTTCTTTCTGGCCCACCGGGCTACTGGCAGGCCACCAGAAGTTAGTAAGTGTGGGAATTCCCATAGTATACCAGATAACTCCCAGCCAATGCTTGTCCAACCTTTTCTTGAAAACGTCCAGTGATGGAGAGTCCATACCTTCCCATGGCATCTGTTCCACTTTTCTAACAGGTGAAGGAGTTTTTCCTGATATCTGTCACAACCCAAAGTTGTGGATTTTTGATTGTGTGCGCTTCGGCACCACTAAATTATGTTCCCGCCGAATTGGAGCTCTTTTGCACGACGGAGTGTTCTGTTGTTATAGAGAACCCGCGTGCAGAAAAGTGTTTCCCGCCGTTTTGTAGCCTTCTTTGCATTGTGCATCTCTCTTGCATTATAGTGATGCACGCTGCAAAGGAGTTCCCGCCATTTGTATTAAGATTTGAGCCACATTATTGGCCGGTCTTAATTTAGGCACACGTGGCGGCTAGCTATTGGCTTGCTAGCCGTACAAAAGGCTTGGGTGGTTTCCGCCCAAGTTGGAGAGAAAGACGGAGAGAGACGGAGAGGGAGACGGAGAGACGGATCTCTATGCGCTGTGGGTCCTTTCAAACCCAGCGCGTCTTTCTTAAGAAGGCGACAGAGGCTCCAATTGCCGAACCCCCGGAGCCTAGCAAACTCCGGGGCACTACTTACCGACGGCCTCTAGCCTCTCCCCCTCGCCGAT
>NW_005842568.1:527062-539024 GCF_000455745.1 Alligator sinensis | reverse complement strand
AGCCTACACCGCGACCACCTTCGGTGTAAGTAAATAATCTTTTCAATCAACCATTATGCCTCCGTGACCGATTCTAGCTCGAACGTACTATACCGCACCGCGGTCTTCTCCGGCTCCGCGTGCCCGGGCTGCCGGCCACAGCCCGCGTGCACACAGACGGGCCCGGCCCGCTCCTGGCGAGGACAGGATCGGGAGCCAGCCCGCACAATATCTAATTGAAATCTGCTTTGCTGCAACTTCAAGCCATTGGTCTACATCCTGCTTCCTGCAACTAGAGAAAAAATACATTCTCCCTCATTTTTATGGCAGCCCTCCAGATTTTTGAAAATTGCTATTATGTCTCAAGTCCCTTTTCTGTTAGCTGAACATGCCTATTTCCTTCCACGTCTCCTCATATGACTTGCTTTCAAAGTCCTTTATCATTTCTGTCATCTGCCTCTGGACCCTCTTTAAATTCTCCACGCCCTTTGTAAAATATGGAGCCTAAAACTACACGCAGTACTCCAGATGAAGCCTAGCTGGTGCCAAGTAGAGAGGCAGTATCACCTCTGGTGTCTTGCACCTAACATTTCTGTTGATGCAGCCTAAAACTATGTTGATCCTCAATCAATCGTCCAGGAGCTTGTGGCCATTACTCCTGATTCTCCCCTCGGGTGCCCTGGTGAACAGTTGCTCACCAAGCCTTTGATGTACTCCCCTAATGTAGTGGTAAGCTACTACTAGGTCCAGTCTCAGTCCTCTTTTCCTCAGGCTAGAGAGTCCCAGATCCCTCAGCCTTTCCTCACATGGCTTGCCGTGTAAGACTCTGATCATACAGGCAGCTCTTCTTTGGACTCTCTCAAGCTTGCCCACATCCTTGTTGAAGTGCAGTGCCCAGAACAGAATGCAGTACTCCAGCTGAGGTTTCACCAGCGCTGAGTAGAGCAGAAGAATCACCTCCTTGGTTTTGCTGGAGATGCATCGATTGATGCATGCCAGAGTATTATCTGCCCTACTGGCTCTACAGCATCACACTGCTGGTTCATAGTCATATTATAGTCTACTATTACCCCCAGGTCTTTTTCATTCATGGCACTAGTCAGTTTGGTGCCACCAAGCCTGTAGGTGTGTTGGGGGGTGCTCATCCCGAGGTGGAGCATTTTCCATTTCTCGACGTTGAACTTCATCAGGTTCTGATCCACCCAACTTTATAGTCTGTCTAGGTCCACTTGTATCTGTAACCCATCTTCAAGTGTGACCATGCTTCCCCAAAACTTGGTGTCATCCACAAACTTGACCAGTGATCTCTTCACCCCTACATCCATATCGTTAATAAAGATGTTGAAAAGTATTGGACCAAGCACCAACCCCTGTGGGACACCGCTGCCCACTTCTCACCAGGATGACACAGATCCATTGACTATCACTCTGAGTCCTATCCTGCAGCCAGTTTCTCACCCACCTGACTGTCTTGGAGCGAAGCCCACAATCCTCCAATTGTATCGAGAGGACGTCATGGGATACTAAATCAAAGTCCTTTTGGAAGTCAAGGTATACAACATCAACCTGCTCTCTCGCGTCCAGGTGGTGAGTTAGTTACCTGGTCACAGAAGGAGAGGAGATTGGTAAGGCAAGACCTGCCCATGATGAAACCATGCTGGCTGCCGTTCAGGATCTTATCTTCTGCACGCTTATTGCAGATAGACTCCTTGATAAACTTTTCTAAGATTTTCCCTAGGATGGAAGTTAGGCTGACTGGCCTATTGTTACTCAGGTCCTTCCTCCTGCCCTTCTTGTGGATGGGCACAACACTGGCCCTCTTCCAGGCCTCAGGGACTTCTCTAGAGTGCCACGAGGTGTGGAAGAGTTTCACCAGGGGTTCTACAATTACTTCAGCCAGCTCCTTCACCACTCTCGGATGAAGATCATCCAGTCCCTCTGTATACTTCTAATTTTATTAATTGGTCATACACCAATCTACGGCAATGGTAGGAAGGCGATTATTCCTACCATGCTCATCCTCTACTCTACCTGGCACAGTATTCCCTTTGGTCCGGTAAAAGACCTAGGTGAAGTAGTCATTCAGAAATTCAGCTTTCTCCTGGGTGCTGGTAACCAGCTCTCCCAAGTTGCTGAGCAATGGCTCCACACTCCCATTTGTTCTCCTTCTGTTCCCTATGTACCTAAGGAAGGACTTCTGGTTGTCCTTGTTGCTAATTTAAGTTTGGTCCCCACTTTAGCCTGTCTTATCTGTTCCCTGCAAATGTGGGCCATTGTGGAACAGTCCTTCTTGGGGCCCACCCTGTGCTTCCATTGTTTATAAGCCTCTTTCTTCTTTCTTAAGAGGACCGTGATTTTCCTGTTTAGCCAAGAGGGCTTCCCAGCCCTTCTGTTACCTTTTCTCTGCATGGGAATAGACTTCCTTTGTGCTTCAAGGATCGTGTCCTTAAGGAACAACCACTCTTCACGCACACCTTTCGCCTTCAGTCCCTGGCCCCGCAGCACTTGCCCTACTAGTGACCTGGGCATGTTGAAATTTGCATTTAGAAGTCCAAGACTTCAATCCTGCTATCAGATTTGTCTGCCTTATGTTGGACAGTGAACATGATGGTTTCGTGGTCGCTGTCACCCAGACTTCCCTCTATATTTAAGTCGGTCACTGCTGGTAGTTGGGGCTTTGAACCAAAGAGTCAGGAGAAGGGTCTGCACAGTCACAAGCCACGGGACCAGGAGTAGTCAAGGTCTGAAGCATGGGTTCAAACTGGAGCCCCAAGCCAAGGGTCAGGAGCCAGCAGATCAGAAAGCAAGGACTCAAGTTGGAGTCAGGAGCTGGGTGTCAGGGAACAGAAACCTAGGCACAGATATCTTATGTAGAAGAACAGAGGAACAGCTGTCTTGAATGCAGTGTCTGGGCCTGGGCAGAATGACAGGCCCTTTATGAACCATCTCTACCCTCTACAACGAAGTCAAGCATTTTATATTTGATTCGATAGAGAAAGAGGAGATAGTGGAGAGATTGAAATGTGGGATAACACGGTAAAAGCAACAAGCTAAGCAAATACACTTTGCAACAGCATTCTGAATTGGTATCAGTGAGGCAAAACTGCAGTTGTCAAAGCCTACTGCAAGCCTCAAGATGCAAGATTATCAGAGCTTAGATAAGAGTGCCTTCTGTCAAATGAACAGAAAAGACCATATCTTAGAGGCACTGTGCAGAAAGTACCTGCAAGATGTGGACTTCTGTTTTGGGCCTCATATCTAAACTATTTCCAAGTCAAGATGATGCCTGGCTTACGAACCCAAAAGAGAGACAGGATTTCACTGCTGTCGTCAGTGGCAGGTGGCAGCCAGATAAGAGATTAATAACTGTTTTAGATATGTTGAGCTTGAGCTGAGAAAGAGACACCAATGGCAGAAACCAAACAAAAAGTGAATTCTGACAAAAGGAAACAGGTCTGGGACTAATACAATCTCATTTTCTCCAGTCCCACGCTAAATGGGTGCTTTTCCATGCTCCTAAACAGTTTAGTTAACCCAGGGGGTGGCAACCCCCAGTACACATGCCGGAGCATGGTATGCGAGGCTATTTTACTCAGCATGCCACAGACAGACAGGCTCTGGGCAGCTGCCGCCAGCCACAGAGCTCGGGCTGCTCGCAGCAGGAGGCAAGAAGGCTGCAAGCCTTGCCGTGAGCATCCCAGGCTCCATGATCGGCAGCAGCTGCCCAGAGCACAGCAGCATGCAAAAGGCAGCAGCCAACTTAGAAGCAGCTACACCTGGGTCTTGAGTCCTGGCCCGGCTCGTTGCTGTGTGCGCCTCAGGGACTACTGCAGGGACGAGGCTGAGGCTGTGCTCCACTGCCAGGGGCTGTGCGGCCACAAAACCTGGCATCCCTGCGGGGGAGGGGAGGGAGGCAGAAAGGGAGTGGGGTGAGGGAGCAAGAGGGCATATCCCTATTCCTATCCCTATCCCCATCCTGCTGGGCCCAAGTGCTAAGGACAAGGCAAACTGCGTGAGTGCAGCAGTCCCACATAGGAGGGCTCCAGTTGGGTTGCTTTGGCCCCCGCCACCCCGTTCGCCTACCCTGGGGACAGGCAATGGGGCTGGGGGAAGGTGCTCATGAGCAGTGGCTGCCTTGGGCCCAGGAGGCTCCTCTTCCCATGCCCAAGCAACAGCAGGCCAGGCTGATCTGTGCTGCCAGCCCCAACCCCAGCCCCTGCTCTGGTTCCTGCTGCACTGAGCCGGGAGCCAGGCCGCTGCCTCAGGATAGCACAGATTTGGTCACAGCCCCTGCCCCGTCACGGCCCAGGAGCATCCCAGAAGGATCTGTGCTGCCCCTGCATGTGCAGCCGGAGCCTGCTGCAGTAGAGAAGGGGCCAGCCCCTCTCCCCATGCCCTGTGCCCTGACCCCTTCCCCATCATGTTCCCAGGGGCATGCCTGAAGCCGCCACCAACAATGAGCAGGGTCAGGGCTCCGGACTGCAGTGCAGCTGCTTCCAGGTTTACAGCTGCCTGCTGTGATCAGCCCAGGCTCCCCGGCGGGCAGCAGGGGCCTGCCCAGAGCCCAGGATGCTCACAGCAGGCAGCAACGAGCCTACAGGTGGCTGCACTGGGGTCAGAGGCCTAGCTCTGCTCGTTGCTGGCAGCAACTGCACGTGCACCTCGGGGTGGACAGCAGGGAAGGGGCAGGGGCTGCGCTGCCACAAGGACCAGGCCTCTCACAATTCCTCTGCTGTCCACCCCAGCATGCCAATATCTTCAGAGTCTGGGTTGCTCAGGTTTTTGGCACTCAGCCCAAAAAACCCTGCCAACCCCTGAGTTAACCTGTTCTGAATCCTTTCTAATTCTGCAGCATCTTTTATGAGATGGAAAGACCTGTAGTGCAAAAAACCGTAAGTCTGAGAGTTAGGAACAAACATATTTAAGATTGCCTATGCCATCTCAGACTGCCTTATATAGAATGTGTACAATTTCATGATCATAAGCTTTTCCCTAAGGAAAAAAAAAGGCCAAGCAAGTATGAAAAATCAGCAATAGAGAACACACGCTGCAATGACCAACCACATAAAATAATCTTAGAGCTACAAGAACAAACAGGTTGCCACGCAGGGATTTGCATTTCAATGCCATAACTGGGGACAATCTAAGACTTACTATGACAGACTATTACTGGAGGCCTGGCTAGAAGAAATGCTCTACACCAGGGGTGGACAATTATTTTGGGCAGAGGGCCGCCTACTGGGTTTTGGCAAGCCATCAAAAGCCGCGTGACAGGCAGCCCCGGGCAGATAAATATTAATTTTCTAAATTTCTTAGGGGCCCCGCAGGCCAGATAGAATGGCCTGGCAGGCCACATCCAGCCCCCGGGCTGCATTTTGCCCACCCCTGCTCTGTGCATTGCGTGGCCTCCACTGGGCAACAGCACTAGCCATTTTGCATTATGATTAAAGCTAGGTACATATTAGAATTCTAACCATAAGTAACTTTCCCAAAAAGAAAATTCCGCAGATTTTCACATCTGGAATGTTGATAAGAAAACTCAGGAAAATGATCTGTACACTGGCACAGTGCTGCTCTCAAGGCACCTACCAAAAAAATCTTGAAGATTCCAAAATGCAGTAATAATGCTTGGGGAACTGCCGTTGCCATTTATTTCTCTCAAGATCTTGAAAGCTGGCATGAGAAGCACAGCTGCATGCTCATGGCACAGGAGCAGAGGCGACTTCCAGTTGTCATGACTGCACTTGTGCAGCTGCCAGTAGCAGCTGTTTTTTTGCCCTCTGTCCCCCTCCCCCAAGTTGGCACCTGGGGCAGTTGCCCCCTTTGCCCTGCCATAGTTATGACACTGGGAGCAAGAATTAGCAGGCAAAATTTATTTTTTGGGAACAACCTCAAGAGCAGCACAGAACCAGAAGAAACCTACCCAAAGAGTTTTGTAGTATGGAGCAGAATTTTCCAAAGCAGCTTACTGACTTAGAAGCACAAGTCCCATCACTTTCAATGAAAATTATGCTCTTAAATCACTCCAGCACTTGCAAAAACAGCACCCAGACTGCTTCCAAATTTTCAAAAGGAAGAGAGTCCCAGAATAAGTTATGTTGAAATTCTGTAAATGCTCAAGGTGAGTTAGTGGAGCAGAACAACTTTATTGAGAGAAATGAAATGACAGCTACTCGGGACTGTGGAATGAGCTGATTATAAAAGGTGTTACAGGCTGATGTACAAATTTGTGGAGGTTGCAAATTTCCATTTTTAGCTATATTGTATAATACAACCAGTTTTTTTAGTGGGCAATGTTATCATCCTAGTGACAAATAAATTGCAAATAACTGAAGCCCCTGAATAAAATATGTGATTTTATAGGCTGCTAGTCATCTATTTTTATTTTAACCACACTTAATTGTCCCTATGAAGAATGAGTGCTTCAAGTTTAGCTAGGCAAAAGCGAGTGATAAAAGATGTTATGACAGTGGGAGAATTACCTGTATCCCTGGACTGTTCATTTTATCGTTAATAACTGAATATTTCTGAAGATGTACCACAATTCTACAGATATACACCATCAACCCCTGATGCCAGGGGTGTCAAACTAATTTGGCCCTAGAGCCAGACAAGTAGCGTGGGGACAGTGCACAAGACAAATGACTAGTAAGGGGCCAAACTGTGGGCTAAATCAGGTCTGAAAGACTGGCCCTGCATGCTGGATATAGCACATGAGGCTGGCTATTACGGTGTGCAAACTGGCCTGGCCCCATGTGTCCTGGATCTGCTTTGGTCCAGCCCATGGGGCTGGTCCAGGTATGTGCTGTATGAAGCCAGGTCCAGTACATGGGAAGTAAGTACCGCAGGCAGGATGACAGGGCTTTGTGGTCCAGATCCAGGCTGCAGGCCATATCTTTGACATCCCTGCTCTAAATATTTTGTTTGGAAATGTTCTACAGGGGGAGGGAAATGCCTGCTATGTTACCTAAAATTTTCTATTAAAAACAAGTTTTCCTAAGAACTCCAGTGCTTCTGTGGTATTCAGCAGTAATTTAAACTCCGTAAAGGAGGCAACTTTAGAGGGCTCAGTGAAAACCATACTAGATTTAGGCAGATTATGAAGCACTGAGAATCACCTCTTCGCAACCATGTTTTGCTCAATATAATGTATGACTGTCTTGATGGTAAAACCCCCAATTCTACTAGCATCAGTGAAACACTACTTTATTATAGGAAACCCTCGCCCTTCATGGATTTGCCATTCACAGTTTTGAATATTTGAACCCACGCTCTCTCCCCGCACGCTCTTGCCCCTGCCACCAACAGCGCTGGCGGCGGCGTCTGCAGGAGCTCTGAGCTTGCTGCCCCGGGCAATCCTGACATATTCGCAGATTTCACCATTCGCAGGGATCTCTGGAACATATCCCCCATGAATGGCGAGGGTCTCCTGTATATGAGCTTCAGCATGCCACACAATAGATCACTTCTTCAGCAAAATATTCTTTTACCAGAGTAAAATGTACTGGTACAGGAATCACTGGATGAATTCTAATGTCTTTTTTTAACTACAAATTGTTGCCAATACTCTAAATTTCACAAGCCTACAGATGTCTAATATAACAGAACCATGTCTCATTAACTTAAGACACCAAAATGAGGCTTCTCATATATGTGCAACCCACTGTTACAGAGTATCCCACTTCCTCTTCTAGTAGATAGAAAATAACATTATATTCCTATTGTTGGCTGCTAAAATTAATCCTTTCATTCAGTGAATAGAAGACTGCTGAAAACCCACAGTTCAAAACCTAATTATAAGGAGCTTTGCACATCATATCTACACATGACAGAATTTGATTTTGTTAAAAACAAATTTACAAAAATCAAATTATACTGAAAAAGTATTATGGAAAGTAGATACTGTATTTACTCGACTACACAACAAGGTTCCCCCCCTCTCCAATTGGCATGGTAAAAAAAGCACCCCGTCTTATAAATGCACACAAGGAAATCTCATTAAATACATTGTCTATCATTAAACTGCTGCCAAAAGCAGCATGTGCTCAGCAATGGAAACCAACTATAAAGTTGATTAAAGACAGCCAGCACCAAGTATGACTATAAAACACATGGCCCACACTGGGTAAACGTGCTGATGGGAATCTTTTTTTTTTTTTTGGGTGGCAACCTATGTGTAAGCCCCAGTCTCAGAAGCCTTGAGTTCGGATCCCCCCTTGTCTTGCTTGCTCTTAGACAAAAGGCCGAGGAGCAACTAGGGGGAAAGCAAGAAAGCAGTCTGCATTGCCACAAAACTGACAGGAAGCGACTCCTCTAATCTTGCTCTTTTGGCAGTGTTCTCCCACTCTTCCCTACCACGTTGATTGGCTGAGAGGACCCTGCAAAAACCAGTTTTAAATATTCCATGGTTTTTGCCTCACTGCTGATTGGTCAAGGGACCCCAGCGGCCCTACTGCTTGTCGCTGATTGGGAAGCAAGGCTAATCAGGAGCAAGCAACAGGACTACCAGGGTCCCTCAGCCATCGGCGAAGGGGCTAAGGGGGCACACAGCAAAAAGAGCAAGGTTAAAAGAGCCGCTGCACATTGCACTTCCAGCGCGATTTAGGTACGTCCCTATATAGATTAGTGCAGCCCTGCCCTGCATGAGGTAACACCAGACCAAGTTCCCTTGCACGTCATCTACATATACATTTTGGAGAATCCCAGAACCCAGTTCTAGTCATAAGTGGTGGTTAATTAGCGCATGGCTCCTTTGTGGGGGGGAATCTGGAGTGCACACATATACTGAGCTCTGGGGTCACCATGGCTTGAAACGCTGTTGATTCAGGTGAGGTCCAGCACAATGAACTACATGGTAAATCATGAGTCTTTGGCTTTGGACTAATACCATGCATAGTTTGTAATATATAAAAGTAGGTGTTTGTGCTAAAAACTGCAACAGTTTTTTAAAAAAAGCTAACATGCATCAATTCTGGATGAATCAAGTGCATGGGTACTATATGCAAATCACTACAGACATGTTGAATTTCAAGGTTATTATTTTCAAATTTGCCCTTCACTTCCATTTGCTCAGGGAGAGCAGGGTCTGACAGTAAGATGAGGGGCGAAGAGGCTTGCCAGAGGGGAAAGCTGGGGAGATGAACAGAGACTCCCTAGACTTATTTTCACTGCTGTAGCAGTGGGAATGGACAAATTCAAGGGAAACCTCCAATAATTAGATTCTATACCTAGAAGTATAATAAATACATAATTTTTCCAGATATAGGATCCAATTACAGGGCAGAGGTTGTCTTATAATCTGGATCATCTTCTACTTGAGTAAATATGGTAATTCAACAGCTAGGAAATGCCACAAATGAGACCATCCATACAATTAATTACACTGCCTTTATTTACACAATAGCCAATTATTCGTATGATAGTATTGAACTTTTCTACACAATTCCTAACTTTTCTATGTTCAAGATGGTCCGTAACATTATACAGCTATCCTTAAAAAACAAAAAAACAAACCAAAAGAGACCAACCAACAAAAATAAGCTTTACATACCCAGGACATTCAAAGTTTAAATTTAATTAAAAAGAAATATTAAGGTATATAAATACATCAGTCAGACTCCCAAACAACAAACTCTGTAACACAGTAAGGACAGAACCATGTAAAAAATGTTTAAAAAAATTATTACAATTTGGATTAATGTGATTTGGGATCACAAAAAACTAAAATAAGATCCTAATTGTATGGGGGGTTTTTTGCCTGATGTCATTACACAACAACAAAAGTTTTCTACATCTCTTACCTGATAATACTAGTCTGAATTTTTCAAATGGGTTTGTAACATTTTGGGGGGGATACTTGAAACATCCATGTCCTTTTTGTTTTACCCTCCCTCAGCTCAGTATTATGAACTCTGAATTTCAACTCCCTATTTACAAAGATTTGTCTGGAAATATATACGTATACATGTTTTGCATTACTGGCCTATAATTAAAATTGCATCCAAGTCCAGGTGTCCCAGCCTGCAGCGCGCATGCCACAAATGGCCTGGGAAGCCTTCCTGTGTAGTGCACAGATCAGGGAGGAAACTAGGGAACACAACAGCAGATAGGACAGAGAATAGAAAGCAAAGGAACAGGTCAAGCAGGGAGCACAGGGCAATGGGAGAAAGCAGAGCAACAGACCAGTCAGGGGTAACAGATAAGGGTGGCACTCAGGGTGGATGCAGGGCTTACTTTGTGGCACGCCTGACAAAGATATTTGTCCCCACCGCTGGAGATCAGGTGTGCTTCTAAATAGCTAGGAGCCAACCGAACATGCAACGAGGGCCACCCCATGATGCCCCACCTTCAAAGCTGTGGGCAGGAAATGGAAGCTGGAAGAGGGAGGGAGAGACCAGACACCAGCACAGGAGAGCAATGGCGGGGGTAGGGGGGGCACTAAGAGACAGAGCACCAGTTACACAGGCCTGTTATAGATCATGGTAGCCAGTATCAGCAGTCACACTTTGCAGAAAAATTGAGAGCGTAAGACATGAAGAAAAACTTCTCCATCTGAAACTACTAAGAATATTTTGGAGGGAGGTATTTCAAGCTGAAATGTAGTCAATTGGTAATGCCGAGATTTAGCTTTAAACACTTGAAAACGGTACTTTCAGCAGCACAGTCCTACCCAACAGGGTGCAATGTTGGGATAATGGTTCAGTTCCAAAGGGAAGAGTGCCACCTACTGAATCAACACTGTCCAGACCATCAAAGTTTTCTTTGCAGGTCTCTCATATCGATATTTATCAGGCTTAACCTTCCCTACCATGGATGTGGCTGCAGGCATTTTTGACATTTTACAAATAATTTTTCACAGGTCTAGATGTACAACTAGAGTCACTGCTCTGTACTAAGCATTTGCCCTGGACGAATTGTTAAATATACATTATGAGACGCTAACTCAATAATTTCATTAATGTATCTGCACCTATGCGCATGAATGTTTGATATCACAGGCTGGTTACAACAGTCAGCATTACCCGGATCACACAGGAAGCTTTCTAGGGGCAACTTTCACTTTAACTTTTCTATACACAATTTCCTCTTTGTACTTTTAAAGGCAACCTAAAAAAGGAAAAAGAAATGTTTTGTCCTCTATAAACAAGGTCTGCCATTTTCCCAGCTCACTTTTCACTCTGGAACAGCGGTTCCCAAACCGACAGACTGCGCACGATACGACCTGAAGTACCGCCAGCAAACTTTTCAGTTCAACCTTAAGTACCCCCGGCACATTTTTGTCATATAAAGTCATTATAATCAGTCTGTGAACGGGTACCGCTGGCGGGCTGTCTGCGTTCGCGTGCCGCAGATTGGGAACCGCTGCTCTAGAAGTCTCACGAACGTTACGTCTACTTCTCACCACAGGACCCGGTCACGGCTAAGGTGAATCATAGCACTTCGGGCCGGAGGGGACCTCACGAGGTCGCATCCAGTCCAGCCCCCTGCTCGAGGCAGGATCATCCCAGCCGTGTGTCCATCCAGCCTGCTCCTCAAAGCTTCCAAGGATGGAGGTGCGCAGCTTGTCAGGGCGGAAGCGACCTCGGAGGATCGTCGGGTCCAGCCCCCTGCACCCAGCAGGAAAGACACGTGGGGTCAGGCAACCCCGGCGAGGTGACCGTCCAGTCTCCTCTGCCAGGGAGCTTATTCCACATCTGGACACCCTAAACGTGCAGAAGTGTTCCCTAACGCTGAGCCTGAATCGATCGTCCAGGAGTGAGTGGCCGTTACCCCCGGTTCTCCCCTCGCATGCCCACTCGCCAAGCCCTCCATGTGCCCCCAGCGCGGCCGTGAGCTGCTACCAGCCCCCGCCCCCCCGCACTCCACATGCACCTCTAGCCGCCCGCTCTCCTGCCTGACCGCGCTCCTCCTCAGAAAGTTTCACCCCCCCCCCGCCACCCCCGAAGAGGCTGCTCCCCGCCGCCCCCCCCCGGGCCGGGGGGGA
>NW_005842568.1:517615-526569 GCF_000455745.1 Alligator sinensis | reverse complement strand
CCCCTCCCCGCCCCCTCTGCCCGCTCTAGCCAATCCGCCGGCAGCGCTGGCCCAACCCCTCCCCCTCCTGCTCCTCCTCCTCCTCCCTCCCTCCCCGTGACGCTCCTCCGGCCAATCGGCGACGCGCTCCGTGCGTCGCGTGCGTTCCCGCGAGCCCCCGGCCAATCAGCGAGCACCTGCGTGCGCCCCTCGCCCCCAGCCAATCATCGGTGCCCGCCCCTCGCCCCAACGGTCGCCTGCGGCCCCTCGTCTCCTCCGCAGCGCGCAGGCGCAGTACGGGGGCGTGACTCTGAGGGGACAGGCCCTGAGTGTTTGTGGGCCGTGAGAGACGTGGATACCTATAGGCATATATATATATATATATGCACACACACACATAGAGAGAGTACATACATACATACATAGAGGGATATACATGTATGTAAAAGAGCTCAGTCAGTCACATCCGCAAAGCGCAGAATTTAAGAACAATGCCAAAAACGGTGAGATTTGGCAAGTGCTGAAATGGCTTCCAGGCCGTGGGGGCCACGTGGTGCTTCACCGAGCCTCTCCCACCTGCCTCCCAGGGTCCTGCCAGGACCCATCTGAGGGCAAAGCACGCTCTAGGCCTCGGCCTGCTTGCGGACAGCTCCGAACTGGGCCCGGCGCAGGCTGGCGGGGCGCCAAGCCCGGGGGTCAGTGTCGCCCCTCGCGCAGGATGAAAGAAGACACGCTTGCTGCCTAAAACGAGGCTTGACGGGCAACCGGCAGTCCGGATCGCGATGACGTGCGGAGGCCCTAAGCGATGTCCCTCTGAAGAGGTCCTGCACGATAAAAAATAATACACGAAATCGGATCTTCATGACATTTTAAGATGAATTATTGTTATTTCTGCAAAGGTTTATGACCTCAGTATGAATAATAACTGTGGCGCTGTGAGGACTACGTGCATTAGAGCTCTACGGACGCGTGTTTGAGTTTGAGCCCTGCCCGCGGCAGCTTTCGGAGCACGTTACGCACCTGTTCGATAGCCTCTGCCCGCAGTTTCCCGAGCTACGTTTTGCAAGTTTTGCCTCATGGCTAAAATTGATGGTACGACTGGTATTTGTAAGCACTTTCAAACCCATTTGCAGGCTCAAGTTTCACTCTAGAAGTAGCGTTGAAGACATAAGCATTAAATAGATGAGGATAAAAGCCTCAGGTAAGTATTTGTATTTTTCACTCTCTTTTTGAACAACGGGGCCAAGTGAGGGAAGAAATTAATCTCGCCAGATGTGGCAGGAGGACTGATAGGTCAGACCAGTACACAAGTGTTCAAAAGGATATGAAGAGGGGCAGAGCGAGGTCTGAGGACTTCATTTCTGCCCCCACACCTGTATGTTGCATTTCAGTCCCCCTTCCAAAAGCTGAAGTGCCGAGACCAGTGAGGAATGGGAATGGGAACGTGGCAGGCACTCGGTGCTGAGATGGAGCGAGGGGCTGCAAACGGGCATGTCAATTGCCTGATGGTACACAATACTTAGATCACAGCTGGGAACTGAAAAAAGGCAAATTTGATGCATGGCCCAAACACAGAATGAAAGGCAGCACAAGAACACCCATTGAAACCAATTATTCAATTCCTCTGTCCCTAAGCAACTTCTTCATTCTGTTTCCATTTCCAAAGGGGTGTTATTCAGGAGAGAACAAATCCCTGGAGTAACTGGGCCACTTCATACTGGTTTGAGCCTCTGATGCTGCAGATGTAAACGTAGAATTCCTTCTTTATGTGCTAAGGCAAGATTTGGCGTAGGAATTTTGCAGATCCAGCCCCAGCTGGTACATGTCCTAAAATAGCACCATCACTTTCTCATGGCTCCTTCAAGTTTAACAGGAAAATGGATCATGGAGGACAAAGGTCTGGTTGGGTGGTCACAGAGCAGCACATGGGTGCTGGAGTGGTCAGAATCGTGTGGTTGTCATCAGCAGCAATTCTTCGATTCAGTGATGATCTCTACCATCGCTCGTTGATGGGTTTGAGGTGACGTAAGAGTCCAGTGCTTGAGCCACAAATCCATCCACAGAAGTTGCAGGTCTTTCCACAGGGGAGAGTAGGCTGCAGGCAGGGATTTCTCTCCTTTTCCTTTCTCTGCACTCTCTTCTTTGCTTTGAGAGCAAAAAACTTTACCTCAAAATGGGCTGCCACTTGGTTGAGGTTAAGGTGTCATTGGGGTCAGTTGGCAACCAGCTCCTTCCAGCTCTTGATGTCAGGTCCTTACTGAATCATTCCCAATGATTATTGTTAGCTCCAGCAGGCAGAGGAAAGTTCGCATTGTACAGGTGTTTTCTTTTCTGGTTTTCTGAAATCTAAATTTGCATTGCCTTAACTTGGTATTTCTTGGTCTTGAGAGGTTTTAGTCCATCATGTCACATCCCAGTGGCAACTTCATAGTTTCATAGTTGATAGGGTCAGAAGGGACCTGAGCAGATCATCAAGTCCGCCCTCCTGCCATAGAAGGAAAAAGTACTGGGGTCAAACGACCTCAGCAAGGTGTTCGTCTACCCTCCTCTTAAAGACCCGCAGGGTAGGAGCCAGCACCACTTTGCTTGGAAGTTGGTTCCAGATCCTAGCTGCCCTGACTATGAAGTAGCGCGTCCTGATGTCTAGTCTGAATCTACCCTCTGCCAGCTTGTGACCACTATTTCTAGTCACTCCTGGTAGTGCTCGGGGGAACAGGGACTTCCCCCAATGCCTGCTGGTCCCCCTGACAAGTTTGTAACAGGCCCCTAGATCCCCCCTCAGCCTTCTCTTGTGGAGGCTGAAGAGGTTCAGGTCCCTCAGCCTCTCCTCGTATGGCCTGCCCTGCTGCCCCCTGATCATGCGGGTGGCCTCCTCTGGACCCTCTCCATGCTGTCCACATCCCTCCTGAAGTGCGGCGCCCAGAACTGGACGCAGTACTCCAACTGCGGCCTGACCAGTGCCACATAGAGGGGGAGGATCACCTCCTTGGACCTGCTTGAGATGCATCTGTGGATGCACAACAAGGTGTGGTTGGCCTTCCTGACCTGCTGCTGGTTCTTCCTCCCCAGGTGCAGCACCTTGCACTTGCCAGTGTTGAACCCCATCCTGTTCTCATCTGCCCACCCCTGGAACCTGTCTAGGTCCGATTGCAGCCTATTCCTCCCTTCTAGTGTGCCCACATCCCCCCACATCTTAGTGTTGCCAGCAAATTTGAACAGGGTGCTTTTTACCCCCTCGTCCAAGTCGCTGATGAAGATGTTGAACAGCGCGGGTCCGAGGACTGAGCCCTGGGGGACTCCACTGCCCACATCCCTCCAGATCGAAAATGACCCGTCCACCACCACTCTCTGGGTGCGGCCCTCCAGCCAGTTAGTGACCCTATTGACTGTGTAGGTGTCGACGCCACAGTCCCCTAGTTTTTTAATGAGAATGGGGTGAGAGACGGTGTTGAAGGCCTTCCTGAAGTCCAGAAAGACTACGTCCACTGCTACCCCTGCATCTAAGGATTTTGTGACCTGGTTGTAGAAGGCCACCAGGTTGATCTGACAGGACCTGCCTCTAATGAACCCATGTTGGTTGCCCCTAAGCATAACCTCCCCTGCCGGCCCCTCATGGACATGCGCCAGAATAATTCCGTCAAAAAGCTTACCCAGGATCAAAGTAAGACTAACAGGCCTATAGTTTCCTGGGTCCTCCTTCCTCCGTTTTTTGAAAATGGGAACCACACTGGCCCTTTTCCAGTCCTCTGGCACCACACCAGAGCACCACGAGTGCTCATAAAGCCGTGCCAGGGGTCCCACAATGACTTCTGCCAGTTCCCTCAGCACTCTGGGGTGGAGATCATCAGGACCAGCTGATTTAAATACGTCCAGTCCCTCCAGAAGTCCCCTGACTAGATCCTCACTGACCCTAGGCCTGATTAATTTGCTGAAGTAGAAGGCAAAGCAATCAAATTCATACCTTCTCCAAACGGAGAACCTGGGCCAATTTTCAGACATGCCCATCTGAAATTATTGTTTAAATTAGTATTGAGGCATTTTGTTGGTGATTTAGACACTCCAGTGTGAATGGTGGTCTTATTTTTAAGAGATTTTCCGAAGTTTAAGTTGTTTAAAGGAATGCCAATGACTAGGATGTGGCTTTAGGGCTGTTCTTCTCAGAGATTTAAGACATTTAATTGTGGGCTGCAAGAAAATGTATATGTCTGATTAGGATTCACAGCTGTAATTTCTCATGGAGTTAGGTATCAAAGCCTTTCTTCAAAAAAAAAAAAAAAAAGCAGAGGAAGAGGAGGTGTCCCCTTTTTTACCTAATAGTCCGGTGTTAGAGCACTTATATGGGATATAAGAGGCTGGGGTTTACCTGACAGGATTTAAACTCATGCCTAGCATCCCACACCAGAATATCTATAGCTTGATTGTTAGAGTATTTTCCTGGGAAGTGGGTGATATAGAATCAAGTCCTCTCAGAAAAAGAAGCGACTTGAACTTGGGTATCCCACATCCTAGAAGAGTGTCCTAACTACCAGGCTACAAAGTAAAAGGAAGTGGTAACGGGAGATTAGACGTCACAGATGTGAACTAATCCTTCTGAATGTGAACAAAAGCATAAGCCAGTGCAAAAATGGATGTAAAGTTGGCTCTTTACCCTGTGGATGGCCTCTATGCGAATAGAGGTTCATGCTAGCACATCTCAATGTTGGAGCAGAGCCTAGAAGTTTAATTGAAGATATAAGGTCTGTATTCCACCTTGGTCTTTTGTACCATTTTCCATTGTTATCAGGGAGAGATCTCCTGTGGGTAAGGAGGACTGTTGGTCCAAACATTATTGATACAGACAAAGGACTGTAATTTGGTTCATGACTGAATAAATGTAATTCCCCCTGCTTCAGAAGGGAGAGGAACGATTCACACTCCTGACTGCAGAAGGCTAAGCTACTTCAACTACAGTGAAATCAATAGAAATGTAGGGTGCTCAGCATGTCACAGGTTTGGGCCCTTACAATTTTTGTTTCAGGTTATGTGTAAATTCAGGAAAGCAGTTCTGCATTGCTTACACTTGGATGTTTTCCCTCCTCTCCACCCTCAAGGGAAAACATTTTTCCTTTTACATTTGGATAAAACTGAAGAGAAAGGAGGGCAGCTGCCTATGAGATCTGTCAGTGTTGTACATTTTTTTAAGGTAGAGTGCCTTCCCCTCCTTTCTGTACAAGAGTATTTTTTCCTGTAAAGGGAATCTGTTTTCTCTACTAATTCATCACTTTCTTTTATCTTTAACTCAGGCAGGTATTACTTCCCAAACATATATTCTTCCATTTCATGTTCTTGTGGAGGAACCCGTTTCCTGCTGCTTTTAGGAAAATTTTCACTAGGAAAATACCTCCATTTTAAGTGTAGTGATAGAATAATCACACCACCATCTTGTCTACTCCTGCTAGCAACTACCTGCTTGTTCTCTACAATATTTAATGTTGCTTTGTCCAGTCTAATATGTGTCCAAAGAATGAGTAGTCTGCAAGACATGAAGTTTGCTAAACTCATGCATACAGTAATCAAATAAAAAACTTACTTTCTCCTAAGGTTTTTCCCCTCTGACATGGACTAAAAACAATCACTCTAGCTTTACCACTCATACATAGTGAAGTGCATCAAAATAAACATGATAAATGGTGAAAAGTAAATCCATTAATAAACAACAATCTTAAAGATTTTTTTAAAACTGTTTCATCCTGACATTTCCCATGTATTGGTTGCATCAAGGAAAGCAAGTATTTGGGAAATTATATTACTTCAGCATTGGAAGTCTGGACACCTTCTGTCCAGAGAAGATACTGCTCCTGAAGGTAAGAAATGCAAAGAAAAAAATGCTTGCAAACTCAAAATGAATATTTGAGGCAGCTAGCCCTAGTTGGTGCTACTAAAATATGTCTGTAGAAGCCTCACAGAGTTCATTCTCTTCTCAGTATGCATATGTGCAAATTCTTTTAGGGTTTGTGAGAATTATGGTGTGTGGAACGAAGGAAAAATAAGACCCCTACTGATACTGTATCTGAATTCAAAATTACATTTGCTTTAGAAGGTGAATGACTGGATTATTGCTGGTAATATGAGGCAGCTTTAGGCGTCCCACTGTGTTCCACTCCCAGATGCAAAGGCAGCTACAGTCAGGAGCAGAAGGGGCCAGAGAGTCCTTATGGAGAAGAGCACTTTGATGATACAATTTTGACTGAGGTTTTGTTTTTTTTATCAGAGAAATGTGCTTGGCATTCCAGGAGAAGTGCCAATAGCTAAAAAAACAACATAAAAGGTGGCTCCAAAAACCCACTTTCCTCTTGCTGAGACCCACATCTTAAATGCCATTTTGCATTATTTTGCTTGTTATGAACAAGGTGCAAAAGGAAAAGGAAAACCTCAAGTGACATTACCTCAGAGTTGAATACAAAAGCTATTCAATTTTCAGGCTGTCACAAGATGTTAGAAGAGCCAAAGCCAAAAAAAAAAAGTAGTAGAAAGATTCTACTAGTCTTCAACTTTGTGTTTAATAGAAAATGATCTCACCCATTTTGGAGTCCACCTGCTTCTTGGCTTTATAAAACCCATACCACACATTTATCAAATTAAAACAAGTCTATGGGCAAATATATACATAAATATATACCACACATATGATATCTAGGAGGAACAGGTAGCTGAGACAATTCTCTGGCTTGAAGCAATGCCTATAACTCAAATTTTACTGCCAGCAGAAGAGAACCAGAACCAGAAGGATTATATGGCTTCTGAGACTTTAATTAGGGTATTCTGGGTTTCAAACAAAGGGAAGAGTTTTACTTCATCTCCTAGAAAAGAGAATTTCTTTCTTTTTTGTTCTGTGAGCTATTTCCACTGCCACTCCCACAAAGACTAACATACAGAGAACAAAAAAGGGCCCACTACTACTTTTCCTTGCACCTCAGTAGCTCTTTCCTACTCTGAAGGCTTTTGTATTTTACTGGGAATCCTCTTCTCTCATCTGCAATCAAAGTACCACATTTTCTTGCATATATCATGCCCCAGAATATAGTAGGCACTTTTGAAAGGGAGAATGAAGAAAAAAAGATGTTTGCAGTGCTATGGATGCACAAAGCAGGGACAGAGCCTAATCTTGAACCATCTCACGCTTTCTTTCTTTCTTTCTTAACTAAAGATGAAACCCTAGCTGCTGCTGAAAACTGGTCTCCATAGGTGTATCTGTGATTTTGAGAAGAGCTAAAGAATTACCAAAGCTGTGAAATAGGAAAAGAGTGAGCAGAAGCAGCTAGCAGAAGGCAAAAATCACCCTAAGAAAGGGTAGCTTGGTTATGTCACAACCCAAAGTTGTGGATTTTGTGATTGTGTGTGCTTCGACACTGCTAAATTATGTTCCCGCCAAATTGCAGCTTTTTTGCACGACGGAGTGTTCTGTTGTTATAGAGAACCCACGCGCAGGAAAGTATTTCCCGCCAGTTTTGTAGCTTTCTTTGCATGGTGCATTTCTTTTGCATCTAAGAAATGCTCGGTGCAAAGAGTTCCCGCCATTTGTATTAAGATTTGAGCCACGTTATTGGCCGGTCTTAATTTAGGCACACGTGGCGGCTAGCTATTGGCTTGCTAGCCGTACAAAAGGCTTGGGTGGTTTCCGCCCAAGTTGGAGAGAAAGACGGAGAGAGACGGAGAGGGAGAGGCGGATCTCTAAGCGCTGTGGGTCCTTTTGAACCCAGCGCGTCTTTCTTAAGAAGGCGACAGAGGCTCCAATTGCCGAACCCCAGCAAACTCCGGGGCACTACTTACCGACGGCCTCTAGCCTCTCCCCGTCGCCGATCGCAGCCCAGACATATCCCTATCCTGTAACCCCATTTTCGAACCCATGGAGTCTTAACAGGTCCGGGGGACTTGGGTACCGAACAAGAACCCACGGAGATACAGCTGCTCCGTGAGAAAAGGACCGAGAAAAGAATTGCTAAACCTGCAGAGCCTAAACCACTCCGGGGTCAAGGAACTGAGTTTATTAGAGTCCTCCAACGAGGAAGGAAGCGGATCTGTGCCTGGAAAGCTGACCAGCCTACACCGCGACCACCTTCGGTGTAAGTAAATAATCTTTTCAATCAACCATTACGCCTCCGTGACTGATTCTAGCTCGAACGTACTATACCGCACCGCGGTCTTCTCCGGCTCCGCGTGCCCGGGCTGCCGGCCACAGCCTGCGTGCACACAGACGGGCCCGGCCCGCTCCTGGCGAGGACGGGATCGGGAGCCGGCCCGCACAGGTTAGTGGAATATCAAGACCATTAAAAAGGAGCAACCATTGTTAACACCTCTGGAGTGAAGAACAATGAGTCATTAAGTCAACTGGCTCCCTCAGCTGCTGGAAGAGTAATGCAACAACTGCTGCACTATGAAGCAGAAATCAAAGCAAAGTACTTCTATTCTGTTCAGAAGATCAGCTTCCCTGCTTAATACACACACTCCAATTTGGGGGGGCTGATTTTTTCGGAAACAGTGCATATTGCATGTTAGAAAACATGGGGAAAGTGAGTGTATATGTAGAGGTTTGTTTGAAGGTCAACAGAATAGCCCTTCTTATACTCATTTTCCATAAATAGTTTAACATGCCAATTTTGAAAGAATAGCCAGTTTGTCTATGTTCTTTTCCAAAAACTTTGAATTAACCAAAGTGTAGGCAGCCTACAAACAATTTTTACATAAGACAGTTTGCTTTGAAAATTTAGTTACTGCCAGGTAGACAGCCAATTAATAAAATTGCTAAATATTTTAGGTTGTGTTGAGCCCCATGTCTTTAGTCTCTTAAAATTCCTGTTGAAATTTTGCCTGCGAAGGATCTGTTGGACTGGGCCCAATAAGTTACAGTATATTAAAGGCTTTTAGTGGCTGGTATTATAAACATCCATAAAGCTAAATAGGTATATAGATCTTTCCACTGGTATACCTATAGTCAG
>NW_005842568.1:517264-517584 GCF_000455745.1 Alligator sinensis | reverse complement strand
GAACACTATTCTTCCTGAATACAGAATCATATTTCAAGTCCATTACAATGTCATATACAGCTAGCAAGAGACATTGGGGATGGGGGAGGAGTGAGGGGAGAAAAGACATTCCACAAGTATGTCAGAAGTAAAAGGAATGGCAAGGAAAGTAGATCCCTGCCTTCCGTGTTCAGTAAATCTCATAACAGAAAATCAGGAAAAGGCTGAAGTTTTTAATGCTTTCTTTACTGCAGTCTTTACAAGAAAAAGGTTGGTTCTCAGAAAACAAGCACAGTTAGTAGCAAGAATAGGGGAGAAGATATTCAGCCTAGAGTAGGGAA
>NW_005842568.1:508598-517233 GCF_000455745.1 Alligator sinensis | reverse complement strand
GGGAAAGACCAGGGTAGAGATTACTTGGACAAACTGGATGTTTCCAAATCATCTAGGACAGTCCAGATAAATCATAGAGTACCCAAGGGATTGTTTGGCTGCTGGCTAGTCTCTTTGAGAGCTCTTGGAGGTCAGAAAGGGTCCCAGATGACTGAAAAAGGGCATATCTAGTACTCATCTTTTAAAAAGTTGGGGCTGCGGAGGAACAAGAAAGATTGACCTCAATACCCAGAAAAACTCTGGAGCATTTCATCAGGAAATCTATTTGTAAGCACCTAGATAATGACAAGGTGATCTCAGGCACAGCCAGCGTGGTTTTGTGAAGAGGAAGTGATGCTTAACCATCCTGATTTCCTCTTATGACAAAATGTCACGTTTTGCAGGTGCTAGGGGGAGGGAATACCAACAGATGTGATATACCTCTGTTCACCAATGTTTCCCATGACATTCTCATCAGTAAGGTAAGGGTATATTGTCTAAACAGTACCGTACCTAGACTCCTGGCAGCCCCAGGCAAACATTTAGTATTGGGCCGCTCTTTGCCAGAGATCATGGTAATAATAAATCGGACAATGGAAAAAAATTACCATTTTCAGACCCCCTTTCTGTCCAGGCGCCAGGCGGCTGCCCAGTTCGCCCATGCCTGTGTCCGGCTCTGTGTCTAAATGAAAGTACCATAATGTAGGTGCATAACTGGTTGGATCACTGTGCTCAGAGGGTAGTAAAAGATTTGGTATCACGCTGGGAGGCAGTATCTTGGGGTTCCCCAGGGGTCTGTTCTGGGTCTGGTAGTGCTCAATACCTTCATTCATTATTTGGAGCTTGGAATTGAGTATTTACTTTGAAAAATTGTAGATTATGCCAAGGTGGCTATGGTAGTAGACATTTTGAAAGATAGGCTTAGGATTCAGAATGACCTTAACAAACTGAGAAAATGGTCCAAAATTAATAAGATGAAATTCAATAACGGTAAGGGCTAAATATCGCATTTAGATTGGAACAATCAGTTGCACAAATACAGATTAGAAAAAGACTAGCTGGGCTGCAGTGTTGCAGGAAATGACTGGTGGGATATACACAGACAAGGTTCTTTGGGTGAATCTGATATCTTTTATTTGACCAACTATTTAAGTTGGTCTAATAAAAGATATCAGATTCACCCAAAGAACCTCGTCTGCCTATGTCCTTAGACCAACACGGCTACAACCTACACCCCTGATGGGATATACTGGACTTTGGACTTGACTGCAAATTGAAGGAGTCATTGTGCTCTTTTTGCAAAAAAGGCAGTAGCATGCTGGGTTGTATTAACAGGAGTGTTACATTCAAGTCATGGGAAGTGATTCTTTTACTCTATTTAGCACTTGTGAGGCCTTATCAAGAGTACTGTGCCCAGTATTGGGCACTGCACTTCAAGAAAGATGTGTACAAATTTAGAGTCCAAGAGAGAGCAACAAGATAGGGTTAATAACTAGTGTTATTTAGCCTGAAAAAAGGCTGAGCGGGGATTTGATAACAAATACCTGAAAGGTGATTATATAAAGGATGGAGTTCAACTGCTCTCAATGTCTCTAAGGAACAGGACAACAAGTAGTTGTCTTAAACTGCAGCATGGGAGATATAGGTTGGATATTAGGAAGAACTTGCTACTGTGAGGGTGGTTTAGCCCTGGAACCGATTACCCTAGGCAGTAGTCTGCAACTTATTCAGGCTGCAAGACAGATGGACCTTGTTTATGTCAGAGGCAGGTGAGCAGGCAGTAAGACACAGCCTCCTGTGCAGCTTTCTCCGTGGCAGCCCAGAGAGAGCACCCACAGCTAGCTTTTCCCCCTGTGGTGGCAGAGAAAAGCGAGTACTGCTGAAGCCCTACACTGCTGAATGCCACCAAAATCATGGAATCATAGAAAATTAGGATTGGAAGAGACCGCAGGAAGTCATCTAGTCCAGCCCCCTGCTTAAAGCAAGGCCATTCCCAACTAGATCATTCCAGACAAGGCTTTGTCAAGCCAGGCCTTAAAAACCTCCAAAGATAGAGAGTCTACCACCTCACTGGGTAAACTGTTCCAGTGCTTTTCTACCCTCCTAGTGAGAATTTTTTTCGTAATATCCAACCTCAGCTCCTCTTGCTGCAATGGAGCCCATTGCTCCTTGTTCTGTCATCTGCCCCCACTGAGAACAGTCCGGCTCCATCTTCTTTGGAACCCCCCTTCAGGGAGGTGAAGGCTGCTATTCAAACCCCTCTCAGACTTCTCTTCTCCAGACTAAATAAGCCCAGTTCCCTCAGCCTTTCCTCACAAGTCATGTGTCTCAGCCCCCAAACCATTTTCATTGCCCTCTGCTGGACTCCCTCTAATTTGTCACCTAGGGAACCCTAGCCCTGTCACCAGAAGACAGGTCAGCCCCTTTAAGGCCAGAACTTTCTGGGAGCAGAGTGCCGGTAAGGTGGGGGTTAAAAGCTGCGCCTGGCCAGCTAGTCAGCTGACCGGAAGGGGCAGGCCAGGACTATAAAAACCCTGGGCTGAGCAGCAGTAAGGGTCAGCAGCCAAAGGGGAAGGAGTGCATCCCAGAGCTTCATGGAGAGACTTGGTGAGTGGTCCGAAGGCTGAGCGAGGGGAGCTACAGAGGACCCCGGAGAGATGGCAGCAACCCCAGAGGAAGGACTGTAGCTGGCAGTGGGGAGCTGAAGCATGAACCCTGCATAAATGTAAGCCAGCATGCTGCCTTCTTTAATTACATTTCTGTTGGTGGCAGCTATTGCCCATGGACAGGGCTGTTCATATTTTTGTTGTTGTTATTGAATAATGCTGGTGGTTTGGGCGAGGCTATTGGGGAAGGAAGAGGCCTCATTGGGACCCGGTGCCAGTGTGGGTGCAGGATTTTGGGGTGCACTGACCCTGGTGCCAGAGAAGGTGCCCTATTTGGGGTACATAGGCCCCAGTGCCCATGTGGGAACATGATTTTAGGGTGTACAGACCCTGGTGCCAGAGGGGGTGATCCCTAAAAGGCCAGGGTGGTCTGGTGCACCTGAAATTAGGTTTTGTTTTTCTTTGGACTAGGACAGTGGGTTGGGGGCTGCTCCCCAGCCTGGAACTTGTGACCCCCTGGCTGTGGGGCTGGTGGCTGGGTCTCTGGGCCAGGGAAGCTGGGCTCCAGATTGGAGCAGAAAGGAGGACCACAAGCCTACAAGAAAAAAGGCTAGAGCCTCGGAGTCAAACCCTGTTTGGTGGGTTTAGACGAGGAGGCCCAGCTAAAGAAAGATGGGGGTCAAGGCCTGTGGAGGTGGAAAACCCCAACATATAAAATACAATAGCCAGTCTCCTGCTTACAAGAACATCAGTATAATAATTTCCACCAAGATGTGGCAGGAAAGTAGAAAGCGGGACACAAGAACCTTAAAGGGGACTCCAAGGGTGCCCCACAAGGCGTGGATAACAGAAGATGGCGCTGGGGAGGGCGACCTACTACAGGGAACCAGACACAGGACTCCAGATGTGGCCTCCCCAGTGCTAAATAGGAAGAATCACTTCCCTCCATCTGCTGGCAGTGCTCTTACCAATGCAGCCAAGGATGCTGTTAGCCTTCTTGGCATCAAGAGCACACTGTCTCGTATTCAGCTTCTTGCGCACTGTCACCCCCAGGCCTGTTCTACAGAGCTGCTGCCCAGCCAGCCACCCCCAGCCTGCACCAGTGCATGGGATTGTTCTCTCCTCAGTGCACTTGTCTTTGCACTTGTCCTTGTTGAACCTCATGAGATTTCTTTAGGTCCAATCCTCCAATTTGTCCACGTCTCTGAATTCTAGCCCTACCCCTATGGACGACTGGTGCCTCCTGAGTCTGGGGTGGCGCCCACAGAAGCCACTAGCGGCAGTGGGGGCAGAGCTGGTGAGCTCCTGCAGGTGCCACTGGTGCTACCCTCCAGTGTGTCCACTACTCCCTACAGCTTGGTGTAATCTGCAAGCTTGCTGAGGATGCACTCCATCCCATCTTCCAGGTTGTTGATAAAGATATTGAACAAAACCGACCCCTGGGGCACTCCACTTGATACTGGTTGCAAGGTAGACATCAAGACATTGATTAGTACCCTTTGAGCCTGATGGTCCAGCTACTTTTCCATCCATTTTACAGTCTGTTCATCCAACCCATACTTACTTAGCTTGCTTGCAAGAATGTTGTGGGAGACTGTATCAGAAGCCTTGCTAAAGTCAAGGTACACCATGTCCACTGGTCTCCCCACATCCACAGAGCAGTCACCTCTTCATAGAAGGCAATCGGGTTGGTCAGGCATGTCTTGTCTTGTCCTTGGTGAATCAACTGTTCCTAATCACCTTCTCCTCCAACACAGGATGCATGATCACCCTGCCTATACCACTTCCACTTTAGGAGGCAGCCCACTTAGATCACCTCAATGTGCCTGAGGGCACTACTGCCTGTCCTGTTCAAGGAAATAGAAATGAATTGGCTGGCAAGACAGGCTGGTATAATGGCCCATCATGTAAGAATTTGCTGTCATGACATTCTCTTACAGCGGCATAACAAACAGTTTTTTCATTGTGTTGTGGTGGCGGCTGGGACAGAGGTGGTGGGTGCCAAGCTGGTGCCTCCTCCAAGCTGGTGCCCAGGACTTGTGCCCCATTCGCCCATTTCTGGTTATGTTACTGCACTTGCATTCTTTGCTATCCATTTCACAGATTTACCAGGTGAGATGGGTGATGCTGTGGGCCCTGCATCACCTATCGTGTTCTATTCCTGGGAAGGAGATGTGGGTTTAAACTTCCTCACGGGCCTGAAATCCAAGTCTGCCGCTTTAGGCAAGTGCCTTAAGTAGCAGTAATTGGCTACTGAACAGAATGAGGATGGATCCTTCCCCCTCTGAAATCAATGCAGCCAGCAGGAAGGCATCACCACTCTAAATAAGGTGAAATACAACATGACAAGCTCTTTCTCACAGCCTTGATTCAGACTTGCAAACACAAAGATAAGCAGGATCCAGACATTTCCTACTTGCTGCCTGTGGGAGGCTTCCTGCTAAATGCATGCATACACTGGAGGCACACAGGGCTGCCCATTGAGAGACTGGGAGAGGTTACATGTGCGTGCCCCCCCCCCTCAGAGGAAAAGGAACATTTTTGTGAGGGGAGACTTTTTTTGGTTTACCTATTTAGACTAGTGGTGTTCAAATGTATGGCCTATGGAGCTGAGTCATACAGCCTGGTGAGCTGCCCATGGGTTTGGGAAGTTGGTGGCCAGGAGCTGTGGCAGTGTTAATTGCACAACACAGCTCTGGATCTGGGACACTTCATGCTGCCACTGCTCCCCAACTGCTGATTACTTTTTTATTTTTTATTTTTATTTTTTTAAGACCCATGGGCAGCCCCAGAGACCAGGTGATATGACCCTATGTGCTTGATACGTCTGTGCCACCACTCATCTGGCCTGTGCACTAGAAAGGCTAAGTACCTCTGATTTAGACTTCACTGTTTAATAAACAGAATAGGATCTAGGCCAGAATAATGAGTGTAAATATCTGTTTTATTTAAAAGCTTACCATCCCTTGGCAGAGACTCTAGGCAAGTCCCCTACATCCCTAAACAAACCTTTTCCAGAAAGTGGGCCAACATTAGCCCCCTGCCTTTAAGTTCAGTCAGTCCTCTGTTCTCTCCGCGCATCTACAGCCAATTTAGTGGGTTCCAAAGGGAGAGAGGAAGGGGGAGCCAATCTATCCAGATAATTGCCTTCCTGTGTCTTGTAGCAACTCTGCCTGAAGTAGTTATCCAGAGGTCTCTTATCTTCAACCTCCCTGCTTGTCTTTACAACAGCCTGCTATTAATTACATATTATTCTGCTGTAACATTTTATCTGTTTTATCTTGGGTCTTTTTATTGTAAGCTGCCCAGAGCCTTTGCTGGGGAGGGTGGCATATAAATCTAATTACTGCCTGATTGACTGGTTAAACATTCTGATAACCAGGTCACTTCTGGTAGTAATAAATTACAGAGCAGCTTCATGTGCTTCACAGATGAGCACAGTCATTTGGAGACAAGTAATAAGATGACAGCTTCAGTGGACAGAATGGATGACATAAGAAATTATGAAAAAATATTTTAAATAAACATGGGGTTATTCATTTCAAACGTAACCTGATATCTGGTGCCTCAATATTATGGAGTCTCTTTATATGTACTATAAATAGATTATATTATAGATAAATGAGAGTAGAGGAAACAAAAACAGCTAGGATTGCAGGGAAAGAATACTATCGCAAGAGCTTCATTTATAAGAATTTTCTGTTCCATAGTTACTATTTAATGTTTTTTGTGAGAAACAGAAGAACTTGTATTTCCGATATCATTGTTCATATTAATTGTTTTTCAAATGGTACAGCTTGTTTAGTGCTTTACAGGAGGAAAAGAGAGTTGCCTCAACAAAAAAAACAAACAAAAAAAACAAACAAAAAAAACAAACAAAAAAAACAAACAAAAAAAACCCGAAATCTATAGCATAACCTCTAATGCAAATCCACTAGATTAACACACATTGTTATACATGCTTCCTATTGGAAATGCAACATTCTTGAAAATTGATTAAGTAATTTATTAGAGAGAAATCATCCCTTCAGTATTTTGCATTGCTTTTTTTTTTAAGTCAAATTTGTGCTTGTTCTGGCCTTCCTCTCTCTGTACCACCTGCCTGCCTCCTTCCCTCCCTCTCTTCCCCCTCTCTGTACCCCACCTCAGCACCAAGGAAGTGGTCGTAGTGGAGCTGATAACAATGTCTTTGCCATCTTGTTCATACTGGTTTATGCAGGGATCCTTTAATACAACATCTGGGATTCTAACTAAAAATGAACTAAAATGCAACCAAATCTATCTTATCTGATCCCCATTACCATATTATTGAAATGGGTCACAAGTTCCTAAGACTGGGCTGTCCAAATGGCAGCCTGAGGGCCAATGCAGCCACCTCTCCCACAGCTGCGTGGTGTAGCTGAGCAGCATGGGGCTGCATGCTGCTCATGCAGCAGGGGGGCAAAGGAGGTCCTGGGGGCCTGTTTCTGCAGCATAAGGCTGGTGAGGTATGTGGCCCCTGGCTGCAGGGAAGTTGGATAGCCGTGTTTTAAAGTACCGAGCCTTACAACATTTCTAAAGGTAAAGTAGTGCTACCAGGCATAACTAGGAAGTTTTACAGTCTGAATTGTGACGATGGCCAGGGCGGCAGTGGTGGTGGCTGCGATTCTTGTGCTTCCAAACCCCAAGAAGTCTGCACCCAGGCCTGGTGCCCCATCACAACCCCTAGTTACACTTCTGCATCTCAGTATCTCCAGTTTACATATTGGGAACTGAGACGCATAGAGTTAAGGGATACATTTGGAAGCTATGCCTCAGTTGTCTAGTGAAATAAAGAGTCCTGGCTTACACAACCAGAATTAGAATCACAGAATGGCAGAAAATTAGGGGGAAAGGGACCTCAGGAGGTCACATCTAGTCCAACCCCCTGCTCAAAGCAGGACCAGCCCCAACTACGTCATCCCAGCCAAGGCTTTGTTGAGCTGGGTTTTTAAAACTTCCAAGGATGGAAATCCCACCATTGCTCTGGGTAACTTGTTCCAATGTCTTACTACCCTTTTAGGGAGACATTTTCCTGATATTGAACCTAAACTTCCCTTGCTGCAACTTGAGCCTGCTGCTCCTTGTTCTGTCGTCTGCCACCACTGAGAACGGTCCAGCTCCATCCTCTTTTGACCCCCCCCGCGGAGAATTGAAGGCGGCTATTAAATCCCCACTCAGCCTCCTCTTCTCTAGACTAAATCAGCCCAGTTCCCTCAGTCTTTCCCCATGAGCCATGTCCCCCAGCCCCCTCACCATTTTCATTGCCCTCTACTGGACTTTCTCCAATGTGTCCACATCTTTTCTGTCGTGGGGGGAGCAAAACTGAACACAGGACTCCACCAGTGCTGAATAGAGGGGAATAATTGCTTCCCTTGGCTTGTTGGCAACACTCGTACCAATGCAGCCCAGGCTGCCGTTAGCCTTCTTGGCAACAAGGGCACATGGCTGGCTCATATTCAGCTTCTTGTCCACTATTATAATCCCATTAAAGTTTGTAGAGGTGATGAATCTTCTAAACACTTATCACTTAAAGGGCAAGTTTTCTACAAAGCAATAGGCTTTCTCAATTAAGTCCACAATATAAACCACCTCCCTGAAAATAATTAATGAAGATGGTAAACCATACCAGATCTAGGATAGACTCCTTGGGAGCCCCACTTGATACCTCCTCCCAACTAGACATTGAGCCACTGACTACCCAATGAGTATGATGATCCAACCAGTTATGCATTCACCTTGCAGTAATTTCATCTGGTCTATATTTGCTTAGTTTGTTAATGAGAACAGCAGGCTTCTGACACTCTCCCTCTCATGGCAAAGTCAAGGTATATTACATCCACTGCTTTCCCCTCATCCACATAGCCTGTCACCTTATCACAGAAAGAAATCAAGTTGGTCAGGCATGAGTTGCTCTTGGTGAGTCCATGCTGGCTGTTTCCAACCACTGTGTGCTTCTCGTAGTCATAGATGTTAGGGTCGGAAGGGACCTCTATAGATCATCGAGTCCGACCCCCTGCATAAGCAGGAAA
>NW_005842568.1:499665-507238 GCF_000455745.1 Alligator sinensis | reverse complement strand
TGACTCTGCACCATCTCAGGGTCTACGCATGGCAGTCTGGCGCCTTGCTGCTGCCTCTCTACAGCCCCCGTGAGAGACTTGTCATGCCCCTTGCTTAGGAACACGGAGCAAAGAACTTGTTGAGGAGTTCAGCCTTGTCCCCCCCCTGTCTGTCACCAATTGCTTCTGCCCATTAAGCAGGGGTCCTATTCCTCCCTGCGCTTTCCTTTTACTCCCAATACATCTAAAAAAACCAATTTCTTGTTGTCTTTTACTTGGGTTGCCATCCTCAGCTCCATGGCAGCTTTGGCCCGTCTAACTGCCTCCCTACAAGCACGAGCAGAGGAGGTATATTCATCTTTGGTGATCTAGGTGCTTCACAATAGATTCCTTGAGGACCTGCTTCATGACCTTTCCAATTATCAAGGTCAGGCTGACTGGTCTGTAGTTCCCTGAATCTTCCTTCTTTCCTTTCTTGAAGATGGACACTATATTTGTCCTTTTCCAGTCTTCTGGAAGCTCACCCAACCTCCATGAGCAATGAAGGAGGACAGGGCTGAAATACCTAAAGGGCCACAAAAATATTCTGATTCCCAACAATATGTTGTGCAATTCATCCTTTTTTATCCTCATCCACAAACGTTTTTCCATCAACAGCTGACACTTCCTTCCAAATGCTGGGCACAGTCATAGGCACAGAGATGGCCTCATGTGCCCATGTCTTCATGAGCCACCATTAAAGAGTTTTTAGAAAAGTGTACCACCAAACCCATATTATACCTACAGTACGTAAGTGACGTCATCATCATCTGGACTAAACACCTGGATTTGCTTATTGATTTCTACCACAACTTCAACAACTAGCACTTTGCCATCAGATTCTCTCTGGAATACTCTTACACTAAATATCAACTCTCTAGATACCACAATCCACAAATGACTTCCTACAAACAACCATGTCCAAAAACCCACAGACCACTACACTTACTACACAAAACTAATATCTTTTCTAAACACACTAAAAAAAACCCCTGTACTCTATAGCCAGATGCTCAGACTCCACTGCACCCACTCAGCCCACCAATCTACAAACTGCCTTTACCCAACAGGAGAAGCAGGATATGTTTGGTAATACATGTTATGCCCAAAGCCTTGTCGGACATCTCTCCCAAACTATATGTTTGGTCCCAAAAATATTACCATACAGATGCTGCTTCTTGCATATTCCCTATACTATCATAGTTACCACACTACTTTACCCAAGGAGAGCACACCAGAGATATGGCCACATCTTTAAATGAGCCACCCTCATGACCTTCACAGATTTACTAAAATAAAAAGGCCCCCCCCCCCCCCCCCCCCACCGATCACACACCCATAGTTGTTACTTATTACCTGATACTGTAACATATAAGAAAGATCAAATTATTATAATCTATACTTTAAGAGGAAAACACCAAAAAAAAAACCTATCCACCAACTTTTAAATAGCCGCCAGCAAAATCAGACGCAAATTTCCTTCTGATCAAACGCCAAATGGAACAAGATCCCTTCTAAAGAACCCATTGCCAACACGTCTCCACAATTAACTCTCCATTCTCCAACAAAACCATCAATCCATGGGTCCAGTCACAAAATACAATATGCCTCATTTAATGCATCAAATCCCCTCATAGAAATTGTGTGGGAGAAACTAATCAACCACTGTGCTCCAGAATGAGCTCCTACAGAAAAGCGATAAAAGACAGAAACCTCCGACTTAGCCTCAGAGGTTATGAGCCAGCAAATCCCCTGCCCCAGCAGGCTGCCCTAACCAACAAGCTGTGGGGCAGATATGGTTGTGAGCACTTTCTATAACCCCCCCCTTTCCTTTTAAAGCTGGACAGCTGTCATGAGACCACAAGAACAGCAAGCAAGAAGGTGCCTAATTTACTGGAGTCACACCATTGGTAAGTCATGGCGGTGCTCTGCTGGATTACATTTTAGTAGCAGGAAGCAGGATGTTGCCCAGTGGAGCTGTATCAATGCAAGTGAGGGAGGACTCTGGCCTACAATGCACAGGGTGATCTTAAAAGAAATGTGTCACCAGTTATTAGTGTGTTCACCCTACTGTTCTGTATAAGTGGCTGTGTGGTGAGCAGTATCACCGGAGACACATAATTGCATGAGTTTTTGCAGTGGAGAGTTAATTGATGTCAGGCAGGGTAGGCTAGTGACAGAAGGTGGAAAATGCTGATTATTGTACACACATGGGCGCGCTCCATCTTTTTTAGAAAGGAAATTCTGAGACCACCAGGTCACCGGGCTTTATTTTCTCTCTCTGTCAACACAAACACACTCCTTCCTGCCAGGAAGACATGACCCCGAATCCACAACAGGGCTTTCCTGTATGTTGTAGTATTATAACACGGGCTACAACTGGAAGGCTTTCCAAGTAGTGCAGTCTGGGTATCTATCCCAGCCCTGTGGGAAGGGAGTTTCAGGCAGATGGATCACTACAGGAAGGAGCTGCTCTCTGTCTCCCATACTGTTTATGCTATTTTCTTGAGTTCCTGTAATGCAAAATGCACAAACCACCACAGAGTTAAGGGCTCCCCTGCCAGGGCAGCAGCGTCTTGATGAGCCAGATTCAGGTTTTCTCTTGACTTTTCTCTTTCTGTCCCCATGATGCTTGCCCTCTTAGCTGTTTGACCCACTTAGCAGTCTCACTTGGACACTGCTTCATGGGTGGTCTCAGTTCAGTCTCAAACAGTTGCTAGTCATGAGTTTTGTCTAACTACAGTTTTGGAGGCCTATCAAGCACTTGTGTGTGTCTACAGCAGAGTTGAAGCTCAGTGGAGTATAAATGCATGCATGTATCTTCAAAGTAGCTTTGAACTGTCTCTGAGCATGCACTGTGGGCATAAACTTACTTTATGTTCTCATATACCACATGCCCTCCCAAATAAGACACACATGTTGGTTTTGAAAGGCAGAATGGAGGAAAAAAAGATGTTTTCCAGAGTCATGGCCAACTGTGTAACAGAGTAAGCCCTCCTGGAAACAAGCAGTGTCCAGGAAGTGTGGCATCCCAGAAGGCAGTCCAGGTAAGGCAACAGAAATTTCCTGGTGTGGCAGGACAGGAACAAAACTAGGTCCCAGACTGTTGCAAGGGCAATGGCAAAGCCATTAACTCTTTACTGTAAATCATTCTTTATATAAGTTCCTGTAAATCATAAAGTGTTGTTTCCACACCACAAACCTCATCAAGATCCTACAGACTGCGTGTAGCAGCTCGCTTGCCTTGAATCAGCTTAGTTTCTGTTTCAGGCATAAACTACAGTGTTCAGCCAATAGCAGCTACGAGGGGGTTAATGCTGGAACCTGCCCTTGGTGCTTGCGGAGCCACAAGCCATTTTGGCAGCTATTAGAGCAGTGTTTCCCAGCAAAGAAAAATCACCTTTTCCTGCCTAACCCCTCTCCACCCCCACCCCCAATTTTGGAAGGCTGATTTTTAGAAAAATGGGGGAGGGAGTGGCATGTGAATAAATATGGTAGGTGTGCAGGGTGAACCTGTAGCCCCATAAGGCATTTAGGCATGTATACACAATCAGGCCACTATGCAAAAAAGTTGAGTATCATTGAGCAATGGAACTATTAGCTTCTTTTCCAAGTTGGTTGTTAGCTATAGTTACTGGTATCCTAACATTTACTTTGTTTTATTTGTGGATTTCTTGCTTCCTTACAGTGTTGATTTCTCTGTAAGAATGGTATAGATCCCGGCGTCTTCCTAAACTTTCCTTTAGTGATACAAGGAGTATCACAGGAATTGTGTTTACTAGAAATTAAATTGTATTAAGACAGATTGTTGAAAAGTAGCGTTAAATAACAATATGAAACATGGCTTTGCAGTCACTGTAGACAAAAGGGTAAATGTTGCTGGAATTAAATTTGCTGCTTACTTGTAGATATACAAGGTAGCGCACAGTTAGAAGAGGACTCCCAGATATGTTTTACAGTCTCTCGGTTCTTCTTGGAGACACAGGTCAGTTGTCAGTGGGCGCATCTACACGAGATGCTAACCACGTTAGCCTAATAATATGGCACAGTAGTGCATCAGAGCACGGACAGTGCTAATATGCTACTGCGCCGTATTACTAGGCTACTGAGCATTGGCATCACTAAAAAAGGCGTTCGCCGGCACTACTGTGCATTTATTTAGTACTTCATTATACAAGCCAGAGGCTGCTAGAGGGCTGCTCCCTATGCCACCCGCACCCTTGGGAGAGCACATTCACTGACCGATTGCCTTCTTCCCTGCCTGGGAAGGGAATAAGCTGTCCATTGGCACTTGCCAGATGCAGCAACTGGAGATCTCACCTGTGTCACTCTGCAGCCAGGGGAAGCTTTGGACAGGAAAGTGACCCTGAGATGGAAAGAGTCCATTTTCCTGCAACACTGATACTGTAGCATCTGCTTTTCAATCAGACTGGAGACCAGGTTGGAGAGGGTTTCAGTAGACGTAATGGGAGATGACCAAAGCATGGATAGGGGCTTTAACAGGGATGAAGGAACAGTCAGAAGAATAACGTGGCTGTCGTTATCTCCACGTCACAGATAAGGAATTGAAATACAGAGATGTGAAGTTTTTTCCCATTATCCTGCCACCACAGTTCAGTGCCAGAGCTGGGAGCAGAGTTCAGAACTGAATCCAAGTCCAGGGCCCTGTCTACCAGGTAATAATACCTCCTTGGAGGCCATCTGAAAGGAATATTTTAAAAGAAAACGGGAAGTCAGAGTTAGGCTGTTAAAAAATAAATAAATCAAACTTTAATTTCAAAAGATGAAATGCATTTGATTTAAATTGTACTTTCAGATGAGCAGTTGAACAGTGCTCTCAAGCCACAGAACAGGTATAATTAGGAGGTGTTTGGGGTGGGGGTTGTTTGGAGGGGGTGAGGGGTTGCTATTCTCTTGGGCGGGGGAGAGAAACAGTTGCAACAGGATGTTCTTGCCTTGCGTGCGGTTGCGTTCAGTAGCACAAGAATTAAGACTGTGTCTGAAGGAACCACAGAGAAACCAGAAAGGGGGCTGGTGAGTACTGACTTAGTGAAGGGTCTGCCCACTGCAATCCTGCACAGCCAACAATAGCGTCTCAAATACAGCTGAGCCAGCGCTCTAACCCAAACCAGAGTCAAGTCAAGGACAAGTGGTTCATCAAAGATACATTGTGCAAAGCATGGAAAAAATTGCAGCCTGCGAGGGAGGAGAGACGTGGGGAGGCAGAATCTCCGCTCTTCTGTTCGACCGGTTTTCAGACTGTTGCTTTCTGAGGGGACAAAATAACTGTTTATAACATCCTGGCTCGTAACACTTCGCTCTCACGCCTGGCCAGTGCTTGCTTCTCCGCCCCCGGCTGGTTCCAGCGGCAGGCAGCAATCCTCGCCATCTCTGCAGCGAAACGCCCCCTCGTCCCCAGAGGTCTCGGCTCCTCTGCTCCCTCAGCAGGCTCGCCCTGCCCCACCGCCCCAGCCTGTCCGGCTGCAGTCCCCACGGGGCAGTTTCCCTGTCTCCGCTCTCTGGGACTTCACACCTGCAGGCTTCTGTCGACTTCAGCAGGCCCCAGGCTGGCAGGCACTCGTACAGGCACCGACACGTTCACGTGCATGCTCCGGCTCCCCTGCTTATGTGTCCTCCCCCAGCTTCTCCAAAGAGCCGGAGTCCTCCAGAAAGGCCCTTCCAGCACCATCCACAAGGCAGAGTGCCATGAGCCAGGCCACATCCAGCACCTCTGCAGTCCAGCCACTGACCCCGTCTCCACCAGAACGGAAAAATCCATTTAAAAAAAAAAAAAAAGCCACGCTTTCAATGTAGAACATCAAAACAACCAATGCAACCACATAATCATCACAGCCGGGTATATTTTCATCTCACAAAAGCTATTGCGACAATTGATACACTCAGCAGTCTGAACAAGGCAGAGAACTAAATTTGCCATGGAGATGCATTGTCTGGCCCCTCTGTGTGGTCCTTCTCGATGCAAAACACATCAGCAAGCAGCGATACAAAGGAAGGATGTAACAGCACTGCCTGTGGTGTACCTGTTCTTCTGAAAGGTAAATTGCTTGTTTCCAGAGCTGTCGGCATTATACAAAGCTTACCTTAGCCATCAAGAATGTAGGCCTGGGAGGGACCTCCAGGGCCACGGTCTAGTCACCTCCCATTGCGGGCAGCAGGAATCTAGCCAGCTCCATCTTCCACGGAGTTGGAGGTTTGCCCCCCCTCTGACCGGAAGGTGGTTTCAGAACTTCACTGGTTAATGATTTGTACTCCTCATCTAATTTCCAGACTAGGTTAATTTATGGACAGTTTATACTCATTGCTGTCATTTGCCAGATTCAATAGGTCTTCTCTCTTCCTAATGTTTACCCCCACAGGATTTGTAAAGAGCAATCAAATCCCCTCTCAATCTTCATTTTACTAGACCAAGCAAACCATGCTCTTTTACTTTCCTTCCATATACATTCTCCAGTCCCCTTTTTCTTGCTTGGGATACAGATATTGATAGTTTTAGTGCCTCCAGCAGCCCTCGGGAGACACGGGTCAGAACAACCAGGCTCTTGTCTGACACATGGGAGGCTGTGCCAGGATCAGGGCTGGGGCCATGCAGCTGGGAGCAATGCCGCACCGTAGCTACCAAAGCCACCCGGGTCCATAGGCTGGATGTTGCAAAATCCTGACCTAAAGCATCGTTTAAGAATTAAAATTGCTTCAACTCTTGCTCAATTAAAAAGATAACAAATGTAAAATTGAGAAAGCTAAGGGAGAGGAAAATATCCCACACATCTGGCAAAACCTTTATGTCACAGATCAGAATCTTACAGCGCTCTCTCAGTGAGGTCTGATTAATCCTAGTTCCCTTTTAAGTGGTTTTCTTTTTGTTCTCCTTTTTTTATAAGTCATTCTGTTATCTTATTGTCAGCTGCCCTGAGCCTTTGTTGGGAAAGGTGGCATATAAATCAAATAAATAAATTAAACGCATAGTTATTAATCTACTGCTTCTGAGAGAACCTCGTCTACATGAGCCTCATCTGCTCCCCTCCAGCAGCTGCCCCTGCTGCACCGCTCTAGGCAGCAGGTAGCACAGGGAAGTGGTGGCAGCCATGGAGGCACGTGGCAGGCACCACGTGCCCACCCAGGCTGGAGGGGGAAGGGGAAAGCTGCAGCAGGCTGGCTTCTGCCCCACACAGCACACAGGGCTCCAGCTCGAGTTTCCAACCACCTTCCATCTACTCAGCCACCCAGGCCATGAGCAGCCACCTGCAGGTGCCCAAGTGGCTGGAAAGGGGCCAGGGCCAGGATGGTGCCTGTCAGCTGGTGTGGGCAGGAGCTCTGGGCAGGAGTGGGTGGGGTTCAGCCCCATGCAGTGCATCATGGAGGTGAGGGGTGGATTGCATCTGCATCTGCACTGCACCACCTGAGTGAGCTCCACTGCAAATGCCCCTGCCCTCCCCCAACCCTCACCTGGCTCCTGGGACTTAGTGTGTGAGCAGACCCTCTACCCTCTTCCCCCCCCCCCCCCCCCAAATACCAAAGAGAGCTGTTTTCGACTTTT
>NW_005842568.1:487519-499591 GCF_000455745.1 Alligator sinensis | reverse complement strand
TCCCCCCCCCCCCCCCACAGTATACAAGAAGACGACTATTTTGAGCTATTATGCAATCACCTCTATATATACTATTCAAAAACCTATTAAGTCAGGACAATCACGACTTGTAGTAGAGATGTTATCTTTTATTAAACCAACAAGATTTTTGCAAAAAACATTCTTTAATTGCAAGCTTTCAGGCACAAACATCCTTCATCAGGTATTGGAGAAAAGACTGTAAATGCTCTCTTGGGGTAGAAATGAAAGTTCCTATTTCATAGGATTTCACAGAAGAGTCAAGAGACAGAAAGCTTCTCTGGGCAGCAGTTCATTGATCATGAATTGTTCAAAGGACAAGAATTGGTCAAGCCGCAGTTGGAGTACTGCGTCCAGTTCTGGCGCTGCACTTCAGGAGGGATGTGGACAGCATGGAGAAGGTCCAGAGGAGGCCACCCGCATGATCTGGGGATGGCAGGGCAGGCCCTACGAGGAGAGGCTAAAGGGCCTGAACCTGTTCAACCTTCACAAGAGAAGGCTAAAAGGGGATCTGGTGGCTGTTTACAAACTCACCGTGGGGACCAGCGGGAATTGGGGGAGGCTCTGTTCCCCCAGCAGCACCTGGGGTTACTAGGAATAACAGCCACAAATTGTTAGAAGATTCAGGCTGGACATCAGGAGACATTACTTTATAGTTAGGGCTGCCAGGCTCTGTAATGGGCTCCCAGGTGAGATGGTGCTCTCCTACCTTGGGGGTCTTCAAGAGGAGGCTGAACAGATATTTGGCTGGGGTGATATGACCCAGCACCCATTCCTGCCCGAGGCAGGGGGCTGGACCTGATGATCTGTTTAGGTCCCTTCTGACCCTAAGTACTACGATACTATGAGTGGGGGATGGAAAAGTACACAGAGGATGTCATAACTTATCATTGGCCAACAGAAAAAATAAAATACAAATTCAGTTTCAACTAGAATAGAAGTTCCCAAACTTTTTCTTATTGTGCACCTCCTTCCAGATTTACCAGCTGTCTTCATACCCCTACCAGCATGTGTTTTATATTTTGGCCCATTAAATGCCAACTATTCTTTTAATGAAAACCAGATCTACCATTACACAATTTCTCTCACATACCCCGCAGAGCTGTCTTGTGTACCCCCAGGGGTCCGCGTACCACAGTGGGGGAACTCCTGAACTAGAACATAGAAATTGAATGGGTACCTGATTCTTGTCCACGGCTAGATCAGCTGTTAAGAGCAGCAGCCTCCCTACCATACGCAGGCCTAAAACAAACCTGAACCCAAGTGACTTCAGAGCTTTTGTAGGATTACCTTCCTATAGTAATCTAACCCAAAAAGGACAGGTTAGAGACGTGACAGTAGTTCATACTTTCAGCATCAGAAAACATTTTTTGAGCATAGTCCTGATTACTACATTTGAGAAATGCTAGCATCCGTTGTTCTTTGAGGAAGCTATTAGTGATCACCCATAGCAATCTCCAAAAATCCTCTGTGATTTGAAGCCCAAATTGAAAAGGAAGACAGACGGTACTAGAAGGCCCAGACTAATTATCCAATTAGGATAATGTTTGTTTTTTTAATTTAAGGACCCCCACTGCACCTGTAGAAATTCCTGCTACACTTTTTCTCACCTGCTTGCCAATACAATTTATAGATTTTTCCCTTCTTACTTCCTAAGACGCCAATATACCCGCCCAGCAGTGATGTTATTGGCAATTTCATTTCTTTTGATTATTTTGTATTTATCAACATCTTTCTTATGATAAAGCGTACAGATCTCTATACTCTGCACCGACTCAAAACTGCTGTGAGACCAGAGTGAAGTCATGACTCTGACAGTCCTCTCTGCAATGTGCTAGATATCTGCTATCCAGTGTAGTGTTCACTTGCACGTAAAAGCTCACAGCTCATTTGTTGTTCTCTTAAATAACATTGCTTCAGTTTATATTTTTTGCTAGGACTTTTAAATTCCTTAGATCCAATTTAAGCTTTTCAAAGATGAAACTCACATGGACTTTAGTTAGTTTTGCCTAAGTCAGATCTTAGCTTAGAAATTATTAGAAAACATATGTTTTCTAATAATTTACGAAATGCTAAACTCTTCAAATTTAAACTTTATTGTTAATTATCAATTACTGGCTCATTCTGTAGGTTTTTACAGGTTCTGCAACTAGCAAGATGTAACCTGTTTGATGTCACCTCTAGATTTGATTAATGCATAATTTAATACTTCTTTTGATGGTTTAAGATACATGTCAAATCTAGCTAGTCCCAGTACTGTCTCTGCATGTCTAGTAATCTCTCCTGCCAGTTCAGGGTTTTCTTATTTTATGCCCTCAGATGACACTAAGGAATCTCAAAGAAGAGGGTTTCACATCCCACTCAATCCTCCCAAAGGTACAAAGTTGAATACAGAATCAGGGACTGCCACTGTCACCTTCTGCTTCACTGCCTTAAAAGCAGGTCAGCCAAGCTGTGCTGTACAGCCAGCCAGTGAGTACCAAGGGAATAATACTACATCTTTTCGAAGCCTTACTCTGTGGATGCCACATGCTCACTTGCTTTCCTGCTCACCTGAACCTAACTAGCTACCTTGATTAACCCACTAACTACTCAGTTATAATGAACAATTAAAAGGGTTAACGGCATGATCTGTGACATTACAAAGCACAAAAATGCCTTTTCCAAAAGGGTCTGATAGATCATTGACTGCTGATGATTGCCAATTCCAGTTGCTTATTTTTGGACTCCCTGGCTGATCACTGCCTGTCCAAGGGTCAGGAACTGAGAATCATAATCACCAGGAGGATAGTAAAAGAGAGGTGGTGGAAGCGCCATCCTTGGAGGTTTTCAAAACTCATCCACAGCAGAACCTCTCCTGGGGTATGTTCTGGGTGCCCTTGGATCAGGCTTCTTAATCTGGGCGTGTTGGAAAGCTCACACCAAATGTCAAACTTGGACGTTCTCAGATGTTTGCAGCATTGTTCTGCTGGGCCCTAGCTTTCCCAATCAAAACATAGACGTTTGCCTTTCAATCTTTTCGGGTCCAGGATCGGTTTTACTATGAACTCATTTTGACCTTGGATCATGACAGATAGCGGCCGGGGGAGCTGAATGACCTGGGAAGCAGTTCTCTCTAGGGTTTAAGCAAGGAAATATGAAAAATTGGATTGCTCTCCATGGACTCTGGCAGACAAAAGCAGTGTGCACTGGGTTGATTTGTGCTTCACATGAGACAGGCTGATATGCTGGTAGTTGCGTTTAGGTGACAGATGACTGGAACTAAAATTCTGTGATGACAGCCGTGCAGTGTCGCCCACAGAGAAGTTAGGAGCTTCATTTCAAACATCTTGATAAGAATTTGGTACAGGATAACTGGGATATGAGCAGTCACCCTGGGGTTTGATACTAAAGTTTCATGAGCCAGGGAGTTGGGAACAAACAAGGCTGGGAAGCAAGGGTCCCAACACTGTCACAAGCCAGAGGATCAGAGCAGACAAGGGTCAGGAGCCAGACCCAGGAGTCCAGGCTGGAGGCAACAAGTCAAGAGCAGGGACCCAAGCTGGAGTTAGGAACTGGGAATTGGTGGGCAGGAATTTAGGAGTTGGTAGACCAAGGCTAGACAGAAAGACATCTGTCCTGTTGAGTAGCGTCCTAGGCACTGAAAGAGTTGCTGGCAGCTAGGCTAATTCAGGTAACCAAACCAGTAGGAGCTGGGGGCTAGTTCATCTATTTGCTGCCCTGACTCCTGGCAGAATCTTTGATTTGGTCCAGATAGTTTTTTAGGTCCTGGTGAATTTCTTCAAAGTGGTTGACCAAGTGCAGTGCTGTGGCATTTTCGAGGAGAGAAGTAGGGTAGGATATAAATGGCTGGAACGCTGAGTTTACACGGAAAGGGCTTCGGTGACTTAGAAGCATGGTCCAAGTTGTGCATGAATTCTGCTCGCAGCAAGAGGGAAACCTGGTTGTTTTGGTGGAAACTGAATCGCCACCAGCACATTGTTCCAAGACTTGATTTACCTGCTCAGAAGCGTGCAGTGACTTTTACCAGCCGGAAGAATACGCACCAGGAGTGAGACATGGATTATGCCTCTTACTCTACCATAATGCTACATGGCATGCCATGGTACCAGATGTTTTCCAGGAAGAGATGGGTTGTCTCCTACACAGCCACCCAGATTGATGTCACCCTTGAACCTGAATTCCTAGTCTGGTTGAGTACCTTGGTTTAATAGGGACAATTTTGGACAGTAAGGCATCCTGGAGTAGCAGTGTTTGGAGATGATCCACTAAGTCTTTCACCACCACATTATTAATAAAATCGGTAGGCTTTAAGATTGCGGGGGGTATCCATGGAGTTGATTCCATAAACTCATCCATTCATTGCAGGAAGCAGGCTACGTAAGCAAGCACAACATTAAACCAAAAGGAAAATAAGGAGCATGGGACACCAAATTTTTGTAATCGGTGACTGTGTCCACGAGACACTGACCGTGCAGTTGTTACTGCACAGTCATTTAGTACTTGCATACACAAGTACTAGATGACTGCACAGTAACCAGAGTTACTGCGCAGTAGCATCCCTGAACAGCTTCTAGGTGATGCTGACTGCGCAGTAGCTCGTTACTACTGGACAGTGGCGTCTCGTCATGCTTTGTGTCACGCAACACAACTGCGCAGTAATAGCAAGCTACACACAATCAACGTCTCATGTAGACGTGGCCAGTAAGAAAGTTTGAGGGAGAGCAATGGCAGTGGAAGCCCTGAAGCAACATGTCCTCATCTGGAAAGCTGCTATGAGAAATTATCAGAGAGAAATTAAAATTTGCCTTCAGGGCTGAGATGAATTATAGAAATGCTCTCAGGTTCAGCAAGTCTGATTTGGAAGGAGATTAGGAGATTTTGGGTGTGGGGAGGGGGACAGGTACTTCTGCCAATCAACTGCTGAGCAGGGCAAGTGGAAGACTGCTTGGTATACACTTCTTGTCTGTATCGAGGAAAGCTGGCAGCTGAGAGAAGCTGTCCCAAAGACACTGGAAGGGAGACTTAAGGGTGAGCCCAGAAGGGTTGCTCATAATGTTTTTTTATTACCATTTAGTCATTTTGCAGAGTAGGAGAGAAAGAGGCCTTCAAAGGACAGTAGGAAGGATGGGCGCAATAGTTGAAAATCAAGCAAGCAGGCAAAAGAGACAAGCAAAAGTTGACTTTATTTTGGCACCCCTAGTATTTCTAAGGGTTCCTCTGGAAGAGGAGGATGGTCAGAAAGCGTCTGTCACTTTGCAGAGGTGTAGGAGGCAATGCCAGGCTTGTGGAAAGACTAAAATTACACGGTCTACACAGTTCTTTCTGAACCCATGTGTTAGAAGACTAGATGGGGTTTTCAACAGAGCACGGAAAAGAAGGCACCTGATGGAGTCTTTTAAATGGATTCTTATCTTCTTGGGCAAGGTAGGAAACCGAATATTTCTGTATAGACTGCAGACTTACGTCCTGGGTCCTGCCTCAGAGGCATCTCCTCTCATCCAGCCGGAGGCTTCAAATGCATCACTGGACGCTGCTTTCAGACTAATTAACAGATCTCCATGAGATGCTTGAAATTGGAGCTAAAGGACAGTAGGAGGGGGCTGTGTATTTCCAGGATCAAAGCAAAGCTGCTGACTGTGTGGCACATCATTATTTATGGATTTTGCTACAAAACTATAGACTTTGTAGACTTTTTTAGTGACTGTAAATGTTGTATGCCAATATAATTAGTGGTTTGATGGTCAGTAAATGACAGCTTTCTAGGCCTATTTCTCTAACTTCAAGAGCAAATGGCAACTGAGCACCCTGATGTATGTCTTTGCTACAGATCCTCTTACCTGTTGGCAGGAAGAGAAATAGGTGAAAGTGGGAAATCCTTTCACATTGAAAGAAAATCACTAGGCTCAGACCCACCATCACAGAGCAGCCATCCTTCGTGGTTCAGGATTTGCTAATGATGCTCCAATTATGATTGCCGTGTCAGAGGATACTGTAAAACTCCAATTATGTCTACGGTGCTATGAGAGTACTTCAGGGGCCTGAATAAAAGCAAAGCAATGTGCTATGTGGGAATTGTAGGCCAACTTTTTCCCTATTTATAAAGTTTGCAGAATGTGCAGGAGAAAGGACAACTTATAGTAAAGTTGGACTGCTACGAGGGCCAGATGGTAAGTTTGAACAGGGAAGAGGTTTTGGAGAAAAGAGAGCAGAATGTAGGTGTGTGTGTAGGGGGATGAGTTCCCACTGTCTACCAAAAGGTAGGGCTTATATCAATTTCTTCCATGCTCAGTTGTTTTTATGTTGGATCTTCTGATCTCTGAGTGACATATAAAGAAACCCGTATGCTTTTTTTTTCCTGGTTTTGTTTGAGAAGATTAATTACCTTCTCTTGAAAAGGGCCTTAGTATATAGGTTCAAGAAACATGGCAGTATAGGACTTAGGCACCCTGAAGTAACTTCCGTGACTTTGTTCATTTTTATTTTCAGTGCGCACATTTACACATGCATTAATGTGCTTTTCTTAATGTGCATTCAATTTAGTACCTATGGCATTTTTACATGTACTCTGGGAGTAGAGGGGCGGCGGCAAGCTCTGAGCCGCTCTAATTAAAGTGCAACTGTGTCTCCTGTATCATCATCCCCACACTTAAATATGGTGGCGGGGCGTTTGAACTAAAGCTTGTTTGATAAGCTTTAGTTCAAGTGCTCTCACTGCCATTTTTAACTGCAGGGACACTGATACACAAGATGCAGGAGGCTGTTTGAGCGTGGCCAATTGCCATGCTCCAGCAGACTCGATTAATTGATTAATCAGAATCAACGTCTGCGCTAAATAAATGAGCATTAGGCTGTCCTAATGTGCAGTACTGAAAGCGCACATTTTTAAAGTGGTGCTTAATACACAGAAGCCTATTTTACTGCTCATTAACATAATTGCATGGTTTTTTACATGACGCTTTAATGTGCACGTAAATAGGTTACTGCGCATTAAAATGCATGTGTAGACATGCCCAATGGCTGCAAAGTTTCAGAAATCATAACAGAAGCAACAGAGGACACTTCTGCAGCTCCTGCATGCCCTGCCATCTAAAGTGCTCTCAGCAGGCAGTAAAGTGCTCTCAAAGCAGAGTGAACATGGGGAGTTGAGGCACCACGGGGTAGGATGTCTCTCATTTAGATCACCGCAAGTGGAGAATTTAAGGCATAACTGTGGCAACAGCCAGCCCTACATGCATCAAGACCGGCTGGAAAGTGGATGTGGCGGTCTCCTGAGAGACAAGGACGGCTGGCTAGTAAAGATTATAAGAAGAGGTTGAAAAAGGGAAGTTGCCAGGCTACTTAATAACTGTGTATTAGGGATATGAAAAAAAATGTTTCAACAAGAAGTATATTTATACTGGTAATGCATTACTGGTTAACATTTAGCGCAGGGCACAGTCTCGTGGGGAAGGGAGGTGGTGCAATGCCTCAGGGACAGGAACGTGGCCGGGCAGGCAGGAGGAGCAAGAAAGAGGGGCAAAAGGGTACTAGTACCATACCTAGTCTGCGCCCTCCCTCCCAGCTCGCCTATGGTGACTGGCAGGGCTTACCATCCCACCTCCTCTCCCCCCTCCAGTCAAAGGCCCCGGGGGGGTGGCTCCCAGCAGCAGCTGTGTCCAAGCGGGGTGTGCGCGGCTCCTGACTCCCCACGCTGCTCAGGACAGGCGGCTGCAGCCCTTCCCCTCCAGCGAGGCGGGCAGGGCAGGCATCGGCCTGGGCCCCTGCACCCCTGGCCAGGACTAGGTATGTGTTATCAGTTAACTGTTTAACCAATATAATTAGAAGAGGTTAAATGGATAATTTTTTTACTGATATTCACATCCCTACTATGTACAAGTATCCGGACTGCTGGGGAATATAGTAGGAGTTACCACTAGATCTTCCAAGGTATGTGGTTAACCAGTAGGTGTGGAAAGCCAGATATTTGAGGGGCTTCAGCTGGTACTAGATGGGACCATCCTACCCAGCAGCTCTTTAGACCCAGAATAGTAACTTTTAAATACAAAGAGACTGTCTGACTAGTAGTGATCCACAGAAAACAAGTCAAGGAAGGTGAGAATGGAGACGAGATTCAGAGCTGGTTAGGAAGAGATGAATGAGGAGAACCATAGGGTTGAAGGGTCCTCAAGGGTTATGTAGTCCAACCCCTGCACAGATGTAATAGTCCATGTTCTTAAAGCATCTCAGGCCGATGCCTGTCCAGCTTCTTTGTAAAAACCTCCAAGGAAGGAGATTCTGCAACTTCCATAGGCTGCTCGTCCCATTGTGCTATTGTTCTTATAATTAGGAAGCTTTTTCTGAGATTTAATCTAAATCTACTTTACTTGAGTATAAGTCCGTGGCTTTGTTTCCTGATCTCTGAGGCAAGGGAAAACAGCTGCTGGGAAGAGATGGCCTCCACCTCTCTCCCCTAGGGAGGAGGCTCTTCTCAGCCAGACTGGCTGACCTGCTCCACCGGGCTTTAAACGAAGCCCGCTGGGGGCCGGGGGCACTACCGCCACTGCTGGCCCGCTGACTGTAAGAACGTGAATAGAGATTTGCAGCAGACAACATGCTGTGAGCCCAAAAGAATAGGAAACTACTGCCTGCTTTTTTTAAAACTATTGCAAAATGTGGACACAATACTTGGACATAATAGACTGTGTCTGACAACATTTGTACAGTATGTAGCGGAGTGAGCCCCACTCAGCTTCCTATAGTTATCCATATATAGTGACTAAAATTGCAGACACTGAATTAACTCTGAATAACATATGAGCTGGAGTGACAGCCTTCATGTGGTTCTAGAAGGATGAGAATAAGATAGATGGCTGTTTGTGTAGATGTACTAAACTGCAAATCCAGGGGTCCATAGAGTATGGAAAATATGCCAAAAGCTGGGTTGTCCCTTCCATCCCACAGACCCCATTGATTTCCTGCAGGGCAGGAATCCCCCCTTGCAGAGCAGCTTGCAAGATCAGGGTAAATCCATTTCTAGTAACAGACTTTCTCACGCACCCTACCCACTACATTCACGTTTCTCCACTTAGCCCACCTTGGCATCCTTCTGAACCCTGTTATTTTTCAAAACTATTTGGAGAATAGAGAGTGAGTTCTGAATGCCAGCAAGCAACTCTGCCTCTACTGAACCAAGCGGAGAAAGCAGTTGCACTTGAATTTCCCAATTGCCAATTCTCCTTTTTCCTTTCTAACACCAGAATGGAAAGAGCTTTTAGCAAAACTCTCTCTCTAACTTTAGCGGCTGCTCCAGTACCATATAAGGAGACGGGCCATTTCCAAGATCCAAAATATTGAGGGTTTCAGGAGGTTGAGAAAATGGCGAGTTCATATTTATACAGAAACAAGTGGTATGTCAATCCAAATCACAGAACCCGTGCAAAATGCACTCTCTGACAGGAACGCCGCTAAGCAGCGGCGTTCAGCGCCTCGTTTTTAGGCAATCGTCAGGTAAAGCTCCATCTAGAATAGATTGAACTAAAGCAAGATGACAGGAACTGGGAACCCCCAAATCCGAAAGAAATAGCTTTAGGGATGAAAAAGGAGAGTGTGTAAATAGCAAAAGTAGAGGTACCACATTTTGGAGCCAATTGCTTTAGAGAATAAGTGTGTTTTTAAAAACGGATTAAAATAGATTTCTGCAATGGAGGAGCAGGGAGTGCACAAACATTTTTATTTTTGCTCTCAAGCAAATCCCGGGACGTCATTCTCCCCCTGTACTCGGCCTTAGTGAGGCCGCAGCTGGAGTACTGTGTCCAGTTTTGGGCTCCACAATTCAAAAAGGATGTGGAGAAGCTTGAGAGAGTGCAGAGAAGAGCCACGCGCATGATCAGAGGTCAGGGAAGCAGACCCTACGATGACAGGCTGAGAGCCCTGGGGCTCTTTAGCCTGGAAAAGCGCAGGCTCAGGGGTGATCTGATGGCCACCTACAAGTTTATCAGGGGGGACCACCAGCATCTGGGGGAACGTTTGTTCACCAGAGCGCCCCAAGGGATGACGAGGTCGAATGGTCACAAACTACTTCAAGATCGTTTCAGGCTGGACATAAGGAAGAACTTCTTTACTGTCCGAGCCCCCAAGGTCTGGAACAGCCTGCCACCGGAGGTGGTTCAAGCGCCTTCATTGAACACCTTCAAGAGCAAACTGGATGGTTATCTTGCTGGGATCCTATGACCCCAGCTGACTTCCTGCCCTTTGGGCGGGGGGCTGGACTCGATGATCTTCCGAGGTCCCTTCCAGCCCTGATGTCTATGAAATCTATGAAGTTGTTCCACCTCTTGATGGCAGCCTTTTAAATAGCTGCAAAGTGCTAACACGTCCCCAAACAAACATACTGACACCTCAGCCTGGCCTTCCAACCACCTTATCATCTGTCTCATTTGCCTTTGGATGATCTCCAGTTTCTCTACATCATGCTGAAGTGCAGGGCCCAGAACTGACACCTCAGCAGCTCAAGCACAGTGGTACTGCCGCATCCCGAACCTTACCTACTGTGTTCCTCTTCATGAAACCCCAAATTGCATTTGCTTTTTTATGACATCTCATAGCTGACTCATTGATTATGCAATATACCATAATCTCTCAGCAATGCTCCTGCCAGGCCAGTTGTCCCCTCTTATGTCACAAAAGGAAATCAAGTTGGTTTGCCAAAATGTGTTCTTAACCAATCCATGCTGCTTGCTTGTAATCACCCCTTCACCTGCCAATTATTTATACATTGTTTTATTATCTGCTTTACTTACTTGCTAGGTATTGAAGTCAGGCTGACTGGTCTGTAATGCTCCAGGCCTCCCCTTTTTCCTTCCTTAAAGATAGCGCTTGGCTAGCCCTTCCCCACCCCTCCATGCTAGAGCAACGAACAGAGTGCTTACAAAAGCTCATAAATATTATTGCCATTAACTCCAAACTTTCTTCAGCTCCCGGGAGTGAATTCCATCAACTTCTGACGTGCTCTTTATCATGACCTTTCTCACGTCACTCTTCTACATTTATATTCATTTTGCTAGTGATCTGGGTCCAATTTACATACTGGTATTTTATTTATTGCAAAGACAGGCGCAAAGTAGGCATTGCACAACTCAGCCTTTTCTGCATCTTTTGTTAACAGGTCTTCTTCTTCATTAAGCAGCAGACCCACTATTTCCCTGGTCTTCCTTTCCACCTGACATATTTGTTGAAATATCTGCAAATAAATCACATCCCTAAACCAGAAAAAAGTCATATTTTTACATCTTGTGTTTATATTTAGTTTGTTTTAATTAATATTGTCTTTATGTCTGTCAAACCTACTTGTAAAATTAAGGTTGTACGGACTAGCCTTTGAACAACTGCAGACTCGGGCTCATGAGGATTTGGAGATCACCATCGCTCTTTTCTCCACTGCTCTGTATGCTGCATTTTTCGTTTCCCCTTTTTCTCAGCACTTCTTGGTTTTAGCTTATCAGTTGTATTTGCCACTTTTAATTTCTGCTCTTCTACTCAAGTAGCAATGGAAGTTAACATCATATGTTTTTCTGTAATGTTGTGTGTGATTTATGCGAGGCAGCCTGACCTGAGTGGTGAGCAACAGCGGGGGCCAGCAAGCTCTGAATTTTAGCGTTGTTGGGTGACGTCATGGAAGTTAACCACAGTAAAGTCAGGGGACAGATTCTTATCTTATTCCACTTTGTGATCTTTATAACTGCAAAGAAAACAGAATCAGATATGGAGCTCCCATGTATAAATTTCATTCCTCCAGTGTATTCTTTGCCATCTCAAAAACCAGGTGGCAGTTTGATTTATTATCCTTTTTCCAAGTAAATTAAGAACGCTGGTTGGTGACACACAGACACATTTACACTCCCCTAGTGGCTTAGCAGCCACTATTTGTTTTAATGCAATTAAGAGTATATCACAAACTATTAAGGACAACATGCTTCTGCTTTGTAGGTATTCTCAGTTGCCAGCCAACAGGATAGTGATGATTAAAGTGGGAGCTGAACACGGGGGAGATGCTGCACCGTGTGTATACATCTC
>NW_005842568.1:483367-487509 GCF_000455745.1 Alligator sinensis | reverse complement strand
TGTGTATAACTCTCTCTTTGTTCTCCTTAGATGTGACAGGATAATTACTTTGCCTGAGCCTGGAGTCTGCTCCCCATCTATATTTAGACATTGATTGCAGAGCTCTCCTTTCACTTATAAGGTCTTTTTATTGCAAGCTGGCAGGGAACAAAACAAAAACAAGGCAGATGATTGCAAAATTGAGGCAGTCTGTGTGAAAGTAGAGATAAAATGCCTGAGTTTAGTAAGCGATCTCTTACACAGCTCTTTCTCAAGGCACAGCAGCAACAACAGTGGACTCACTTCTATACGGAGGAGGGTGGAGACGTGGAAGACAGACATGGGAAGGTGCGACTGATAAATACAGATGTTCACTGTGTGTAGACGGTGGAGAAGCAGTTAGATTTGTTCTGCAATACAGTACAGGACAGCAACAGGAAAGCGGCGTACCTGGCACATGGTCCCCTCTGTCATCCAGAGAGTGACGGCAGAGCCCTGCCACTCTGACAGCTGGGCTTCTGGACAGCTGCACCTTCACGTGTAGCAGGGAACATGTGAGAAGAGACATGGTCTCCTCTAGTTTCCACTGGAAACAGCTGCAATAAAGCAAAGTAATTCTGCCTCTGTTTCCCCAGGGAGCTGGACGAATATCTGGCTGGGGTCGTTTGACCCCAGTACTCTTTCCTGCCATGGCAGGGGGTCGGACTAGATGATCTCCTCAGGTCCCTTCCAACCCGACCAACTATTAAACTCGGGCTTCACTGATACTCTTCTTGGATACTAGAGACAACAGGACACCTCTAGGGTGCTGGATCCTGAATTCAAGGGTGCTCCATATACTTGTATCTTTGCATGCAAATTAATCCATTGTTTTTTTTAATGTCCGTTCTCTAGTAGCCGGGACACTTAGGTTACAGCCCCACTTGAGGATTGGGTGTATTGAATTGTGACAGCCTCAAGCTATCTGCCTTAGTGTCCGACTCCCTCTAGCCTTCAGACTCGCCTGCTTGTGCTCCCCGGCCTCCTTCATCTCCTACTTCTCACCTGCCATGACTTGATATTCATAAAATCAGACAAAATGAGGGTTGGAAGGGACCTGAGGAGCTCATCTGGACTGTACGGCGGATAGAAAACTGGAGCACCAGACTCAGAGGATAGTAGTCGATGGCTCAATGTCTAGTTGGCAGCTGGTATCAAGTGGAGTGGAGTGCACCAGGGGTCAGTCATGGGGCCAGTTTTGTTCAATGTCTTCTTCATCAATGACCTGGAAGGTGGGATGGATGCACCCTCAGCAAGTCTGCAGATGACACCAAGCTGGGGGGAGTAGCAGATACACTGGAGGATAAGACTAGGATAAGACCTCGGCAAATTGGAGAATTGAGCCAAAAGAAATGTCCCCCAGCCCCCTCACCGTTTTCCTTGCCCTCCACTGGACTCTCTCCAATATGTCCACATCCTTGCTGTAGGGGGGGACCCACAGCTGGACACAGGACTCCAGATGTGGCCTCCCCAGTGCCGGATAGAGGGGAAGAATCACTGCCCTCCATCTGCTGGCAGCGCTCCTACCAACGCAGCCCAGGATGCTGGTAGCCTTCTTGGTAACAAGAGCACACTGCTGTCTCCTATTCAGCTTCTTGTCCCCCGTCATCCCCAGGTCCTTTTCTGCACAGATACTGCCCAGCCCGTGGCCCCAGCCTGCACCGGTGCAGGGGATTGCCCCCTCCTCAGTGCAGGACTTTGCTCTTGTCTTTGTTGAACCTCATGAGATTTCTTTTGGCCCATTTAGAATCATGAGATTTCATAGACATTAGGACTGGAAAGGACCTTGCAAGATCATCGAGTCCAGCCCCCTGCCCAAAGGGCAGGCAGTCAGCAGGGGTCAAATGATCCCAGCAAGATAAACATCCAAGTGTTTCTTAAAGGAGTCCAGAGCAGGTGCCTGCACCACCTCTCGGGGGAGTCTATTCCAGGTCCTGGGGACTCGGACAGTAAAGAAGTTTTTCCTTACGTCCAGCCTAAAACAGTCTTCCACGAGTTTGTGACCATTGGACCTGGTCTTCCCATGGGGTGCTCTGGTGAATAGATGTTCTCATGAACAACGCGTGCCTCTGGAGGCTGAGGGAGAGGGGGGCACGGTGACCACCCACAGGCAATGGCAGTGGCGGGGGCGTGGCGGCGGCGAGTGGGGACTGCCCGCAGGCAGCCGTGGTGACCTCGGTGGCAAGGGTGGGCCAAGCGGTGACTGCCCACAGGTGGCCACGGCAGTGTTGGTGGCAGGGGTGGGGCTGGCGAGCAGGAGGCAGTGAGTGGGGACTGCCCGCAGCTGCAAGTGGGGGGCGGCAACTGCCCGCAGAAGCTGGCAGCTACTTTGGTGGTGGCCAGTCTCGGGAGGACACGTGCCCCCCTGTGATCCTCCTATGCATCGCCTATGGATGTTCTCCCAGTTCCTGGTGCACCCCCCTTATATACTTACAGGTTGCCACCAGGTCCCCCCTGAGCCTGCGCTTCTCCAGGCTGAAGAGTCCCATGGCTCTCAGCCTCTCCGCATAAGGGCTGTTCTCTTGCCCTCTGATCGTGCGCATGGCTCTCCTCTGGACTATCTTGAACTTTTCCACGTCCTTTCTGAATTGCGGAGCTCAGAACTGGACACAGGACTCCAGCTGCGGCCTCACCAAGGCTGAGTAAAGTGGGAGGATGACTTCCCAGGTCTTGTTTGAGATGCGTCTGAAGATGCAGGCCGGAGATTTGTTTGCTTTGCTGGCTGCAGCATCGTGTTGATACCTCACGTTCATCTTGTGGTCAATGAGATTCCTTTTGGCCGATTTGTTGATGTCACTCTGAAGCCTAGCCTGACCCTCCAGAGTATCTACTACTCCCCCCATCTTGTCATCCACCCCTTTCTGCCACGTGGCTCCCCAGCCGCACACAGGAGTTCCCCCTTTGCATAAGGGCCAGCTTGTGCTCCTTTGCTGCAGCCCCACACAGGCAGCTTAGCCTGCTGCACAGGAGCCTCTGGCCCCCTGTTACATGAATCAATTTAGGATGGTAGCTCTTCTTTACTGGAATTTTGTTTTTAGCTATATATAGAGACAAGAGATGCTGAAAGCCAAGAGCTTTGGTTGTTTTGGGGTTTTTTTTAAAAGCTCTGCTCACTTCTTTGAAGAATAGTTGTAGACCCTATACTCAGGAGAGCTGCCTCTCTGGCTCTACTGCCTAAATGCCAGGTGGCAGGATTTTAGATATGTCCCTGTATTAGCATTCCTTGTGGACTAACTGCTAGTGACTTCTCACTCGGCACATGGGTTTACAAAATCTCATCCTGAGACACCTGACTCTGCCCGTGCAATGTATAAGAAGCTCTCTCTCCAACCTGGGGTTCTGGATTCGACTCTGGGGGACAGTGGCATGATTCAGTAAGGTATTCAGGACTCTAATCTGGATTGGATTAACCCTTTAGTGAACCCTAGGCAAAAAAACTCATTGGCCCCCAGCTGACGATGAAATTTTTATATTACTTTATTCACTCAATCATCATAATACGTAGAATAAGCACAACTGGGCCCCTTCTTCACTGAAGGCCCTAGGCACGTGCCTAGTTTGCCTATGCATTAATATGGCCCTGCCTCTAATCACTTTTTGATTGAATTGTACTTGAACTTTATGCTTCAGCATAAACCTATCTAAATGCAATGTCTTAGGCATGTCTGTGCAGAGTTCTGCCTCGTGTAGTTTAGGCTGGTGCATAAGCAGACACTGGTTCCTGCCTGTACCATTTTCCATTTGGATTCAGGTTTGTGTAACGACGCATAGGATAAGCACAAATAATTTTTGGAACTAACTAACTAAATGTTTGACCACATAAAATACATGATTGGCCAGTGTTTCTTGGCATTGTCTGAGAGCAGCTCTCTAGCTGACGTGTATATCGTCATTGTAAATTGCATAGAAATAAATACATTGTTGACCACATTGTTTTCCAGTAGCATAACTAGGGCAGGATGAATGGGGCACCAGGTGTCAGGTATGAGGGGTGCCAGATTCATAGATGTTAGGGTCGGAAGGGACCTCAATAGATCATGGAGTCCGACCCCCTGCATAGGCAGGAAAGAGTGCTGGGTCTAGATGAACCCCGCTAGATGCATATCCAACCTCCCCTTGACGAC
>NW_005842568.1:478981-483218 GCF_000455745.1 Alligator sinensis | reverse complement strand
AGGCTCTTAACCATACGAGTGGCCCTTCTCTGAACCCTCTCCAGGTTTCTCTGGACCCTCTCCAGGTTATCTGCATCCCTCTTGAAGTGCGGCGCCCAGAATTGCACGCAGTACTCCAACTGCGGTCTGACCAGCGCCCGATAGAGGGGAAGTATCACCTCCTTGGATCTGTTCGTCATGCATCTGCTGATGCACGATAAAGTGCCATTGGCTTTTCTGATGGCTTCGTCACACTGCCGACTCATGTTCATCTTGGAGTCCACTAGGACTCCAGATCCCTTTCCACTTCCGTGCCACCCAGCAGGTCATTCCCTAGGCTGTAGGTGTGCTGGACATTTTTCCTCCCTAGGTGCAGCACTTTGCATTTCTCCTTGTTGAATTGCATTCTGTTGTTTTCTGCCCACTTGTCCAACCTGTCCAGATCTGCTTGCAGCTGTTCCCTGCCCTCCGGCGTGTCCACTTCTCCCCACAGCTTTGTGTCATCTGCAAACTTGGATAGAGTACACGTCACTCCCTTGTCCAAGTCGCTGATGAAGACATTGAAGAGTATCGGTCCAAGGACCGAACGCTGTGGGACCCCACTGCCCACACCCTTCCAGGTCGAAACCGACCCATCCACCACGACTCTCTGGATGCGACTGTCTAGCCAATTCGCCACCCACTGGACTGTGTAGTCATCCAAGTCACAGCCTCTTAACTTGTTCACCAGATGTCTTTCTCCCCACCAAAATGGGTCTGTACCATGGCAGAGACAGCCCTGCCCTGCCCCTACCTGGCCAAAGGAGCAGCCCTGCATCCAGCAGTGCATCTGCGGGACAGGGGACAAGTGAAATGGTGCTCCTCTCCTACCAGGGAGTTTTTCCTCACAGTCTTGCACCCAGTAGCTCCCTCCTCCATAGTGTGGGGGGGAGCCCACACTACAGGGCTGCTGTGGTGGACTCCCCCTCTCCCTTACAGCTGCCCAGGCTCTCTGCACATGGAGGCAGTGTCACCTAGAGCAGCTGCAGCATTCCCTGTCCAGAGAGCTCAGGCAGGCACGACATCCCTTGCTCCCAATGTCCTCTCTCCTCCTGCCTGCTGCTCGTCAGTGGTCTATGCATCAACCTCTCCCCTTTCCCCCCTGGCCCTGGGTGCAGAATGAGCTTACTACACCTCTGTGGTTTTCCAGTTGTAGGGGTTCCTTTGCCCTCAGTCTTTTAGTTGGTCTACGTAGAAGGTTTTAAACATTTTGATTTGCTGATGGTGGCATAGATCTAGATGGGACTCCTGATGAAACGACTTGTTTGGCTAAATTCCTTTTTACCTTACATAATATTAATTTGACTGTGTGAGGAAGGCGCTTTCTTGTCCTTGTGTTAGGAAAGAACCATGCTGTATGTCTGTTGGTTTCTCTGGGTTTTTTTCCCCAGAGTATTTATGCAGTCATGTTTGTTGCTAACAATGCCCTAATTCTCCAGCATCTGATGAAAATGCAAAAAGGAGGAGAGGAGGGGGAGGAGGACTCAGTCTCTGGACTGTGTACCATAGTGCCGCCTCTGTGGAATCAGAGTCTTTCCAGTAGAGTTACACAGATGCCCAAATAACAACCATCCCTCATGTTTTTCTGAGAGAGCTGAAACAAAGAAGAGTAGAGAAAATTGCAGGAGCAGTATGGGTAATGCAATGAAAACATGTCACGCATATCAGCAGTTGTACTTTGTAACAGGGCGAGGAATATCCCTGTTCCTTGGTTGATACAGAGTTGTGGGTGCGGAGGAAAGTTGGGTCAGGATGGGGCAAGGATAATTACTTAATAGGCACAGTTGGGAAAGGGATCACACCAGAGGGGAATTTCACCTGATTAAGAGCCAGCAACTATTAAAGACCACGGCAGGGGGCTCTTCTTTGCCCCCTGGGGAACAGCATGAGGAAAATCTATGGGGAAAGCCAGGAGCGGCAAAACCTGAGCTGGAACAGATTGCTGATCAGACCAGCTGACCGGCTGAGGGTAACCACGGGTGCCAGCAAAACAAAGAGGTGAGAGAGAGAGGAGATACTAAGTCAATCCCCAGGCAGAGAGATGCTCCCATGGAGGAAGAATCCACTGATACCTGCAAGGGGAAGAGAGAGAGAGAGAGACTTGAGGCGAGCCGCCAGGCTCAGGGAGTGGGTTGCACTGTGGTGAGGGGAGAAGGAAGGCTGCACGCTGTGGTAAGTGCTGGAGTTTCCCGGACTCTGCTAGGAATTCACTAATAAACAAATGTACTTTTATCCTGCTTTCGGGGTGATTTCCTACACCCTCTCTCATTGGGGAATTAATTTCTTATTCTTCCATTACATCAAGGCATGGCAGGAGAGCCCCAGGGAGAACGATTTCATTAGTCAACCCCACCCAGTCACATTCTTATATTCCAAAATAATTTTCTGTATATATTAGTTTCTTTATATATAAGACATTTAATATATATAGAAAAGCAATATTTTTGGAATAAGACCCACATTTTTTTTAATGCAAAAACATTAAATAAAATTTGGTAGCTCAAGTGGTGGGCCCAAGAGTGGCCAAGTCTACTGTGTTGAGGTGTAAACCTCTAAAGTTTGGGAATTGCTGCAATAGGGATGACTTATTTAGGGAACTTTTGGAGGGACTGGATGTGTTTAAATCAGTAGGTCCACATCTGTTCTTCACCCGAGGGTGCTGAGTGAATTGGCAAGGGTAATAGCAGGGCCCCTGGCATGGCTCTATGAGCACTCGTGGGGCACTGGCCCGGTACCAGAGGATTGTAAAAGGGCCAATGTGGTCCCCATTTACAAGAAGGGGAGAAAGGAGGACCCTGGCAATTATAGGCCAGTCAGTCTCACCTCGGTCCTTGGGAAGAACTTTGAGAAAATTATCTCAAAGTGTGTGGGTGAAGGGTAATAGCAGGGCCCCTGGCATGGCTCTATGAGCACTCGTGGGGCACTGGCCCGGTACCAGAGGATTGTAAAAGGGCCAATGTGGTCCCCATTTACAAGAAGGGGAGAAAGGAGGACCCTGGCAATTATAGGCCAGTCAGTCTCACCTCGGTCCTTGGGAAGAACTTTGAGAAAATTATCTCAAAGTGTGTGGGTGTTGAAAGCACAGAGGCGGAAAGGGATCTCAGAGTCATTATTGACTCCAAGATGAACATGAGCTGCCAATGCCAGACCGCAGCCAGCAAGGCCAGCCAGACCTTGTCGTGCATCCAAAGGTGTATCTCAAACCGGTCCAGAGAGGTGATCCTCCCTCTCTGTGCGACTTTGGTCAGGCCGCAGGTGGAGTACTGCGTCCAGTACTGGGCACTGCACTTCAGGAGGGATGTGGCCAATATGGAGAGGGACCAGAGGAGGCCACCCACATGATCAAGGGACAGCAGGGCAGGCCCTACGAGGAGAGGCTGAGGGACCTGAACCTGTTCAGCCTCCACAAGAGAAGGCTGAGGGGGGGATCTAGTGGCAGTCTACAAACTAGTCAAGGGGGACCAGAAGGCATTGGGGGAGTCCCTGTTCCCCCGAGCACTCCCGGGAGTTACGAGAAACAACGGTCACAAGGTGACAGAGGGTAGATTTAGACTAGACATCAGGAAGCGCTACTTCACAGTCAGGGCGGCTAGGATCTGGAACAACTTCCAAGAGAAGTGGTGCTGGCTCCTACCCTGGGGGTCTTTAAAAAAAAAAAAAAGGGCTGGACGAACATCTGGCCGGGGTCCTTTGACCCCCAGTACTCTTTCCTGCCATGGCAGGGGGTCGGACTAGATGATCCACCCAGGTCCCTTCCAACCTGACCAACTATGAAACTATGAGAGGGGATCTGGTGGCTGTTTACAAACTCACCAGGGGGGGACCAGCGGGAATTGGGGGAGGCTCTGTTCCTCTGGGTGCCACCTGGGGTTACTAGGAATAATGGCCACAAATTGGTAGAAAGGAGGTTCGGGTTGAACATCAGGAGACATTACTTCCCAGTTAGGGCTGCCAGGCTCTGTAAGGGGCTCCCAGGTGAGGTGGTGCTCTCTCCTACCTTGGGGGTCTTCAAGAGGAAGCTGGACAGATATTTGGCTGGGGTGATATGACCCGGCACCCGTTCCTGCCTGGGGCAGCGGGTCAGACCTTATGATCTGTTTAGGTCCTTTCCAACCCTAAGTACTATGATACCCACATATCCCTTTTCTTACATTCAAACTAGAATGAGAGATTCTCTTAAGAGGTGCATAGTACAACTCTCAGGAACAAAACACATGAC
>NW_005842568.1:465718-478971 GCF_000455745.1 Alligator sinensis | reverse complement strand
TGAATGAGTAAAATGCAGCAACAGTGGAGCTAGTAAAATGCTTTCAACAGTCTTCAATAGGAAAAAAAGAGAGAGTTCAGGGCTGAGGCTTAGGCCTGCTTTAAGGATAGCAGCATGCAAACAGTTCAGAAAATAATATGGGAACAATAAGCTTATGCCTGATTGTAGCATGTTGTCAGGTTTCTCAAACACAGCCTTTATTCTTCTTGGGCAGACTTGCCTCGCAGGACACCACATTAACCACAAAGCATATATGTATGTGAACAATAAATGGTTACCTCAAACCCTGGGGCCTTTTCCCAGACACCAAAAGAGTACCCCGACTCGGTGTTGCAGCCTCAGCCTGGTAGGCTTCTCTCTTCCTTCTCACTCAGCCTTTTCTCAAACCCTGAGAAGGTGCTTTGACTCGCTGCTGCTTTAACCTCAGTATCTTCCCTGTCTTTACCTCTCCTTCATCTCCCTTCCCTTGGAGCCTTTAACTTCCTCTGTGCCAATTAATAATCCACATCAGCTGGCCCAGTCCTCCTAGGCAGGCCTACAATCACTGCCTTACTGCCTGCAGCTGTGCTGCAGCCCCCAAGGCATGCAGCCTGCTTCATAGCCCCCAAGGCATGCAGCCTGCTATACTGATTCAACAAGGAACAGATATATATACCTCCTTGCACGTGGGAATGTCTGTCACTGGATCTCAGTCTATAAGCCTGAGCTTTAAGGACTCGCGTAAATACTGCCTGATTCGCCCCCTTTGGCACTTTCTGCATGCTGCATTATGCCTCCTCTGCAGAGCGTGCTGGTTGCTGCGAATGACCAAAATGTGCTTAAGTGTCTCCATTCAGGAATTCCACCTCTCTGCCACTTGCACACATTTTAAGCACAAAAATGCATAGTTGGCAGTGACTAAAAGCCCAAGTGAGTTGGGGTCTACATTATCAAAAAATAGGCACTGTAGCATCTAACTTGTAGGTACCTAATTCCTTTAGTGCAGCAATTCCCAAACTTTAGAGGTTTATACCTCAGCACAGTCGAGTTGGCCACTCTTGGGCCCACCACTTAAGCTACCAAATTTTGTTTAATGTTTTTGCATATGTGCTACATTTCTGTGACATGGACAGCACACGTGTTGGGTAGTAAGTATTTTTTCCTTCATCACCCCCTACAAGGGGACACATTGCACTTTCAAAATGCTGCTTTAGCAGACCTAGTTTAAACTTCCTGCCCTAAAAAACATATAGTGGTACATTTAAATGCTGCTGCAACCACTAAAGTTCATAAGAATTTTCCCATGCCCTTCCTCTCAAATGCACTTTGCAAATGACAACCTATGCCTGCTTGACCCTTCTAATATAACAGTAATAATAGTACAGAACTATAATTAATTTAGCCATACTGTCAAACTGACGTTGGCAATCATCAGGGTGAGACTACAGAGTTCATCGGTTAACAGATTTCTGTACTTGGTTTACATTTTTACCAAGCCCAGGTATCAGCAGAGCAATATTTTCTTTAAGAATGCTGTGCGAGTGAGCTTTGGAAATTTAAACAGGAGTCTATGTATGCTGTGTGGACTATGAAAAAGCCTTGAAACGTCCAGCATGAAAAACAAATGCAAAAGGATAGCATAGGCAAGCAAGATCTGCAACTATTACAGACTCAGTCCTGAAACCCCCCAAATACCCATCGGTATTGAAGGTGAGAGCTCAAAGAGACAGCATAAAGCAGTCCAAGAGAGATGTTCTTTTATTGAGGCTGCTTAACATCTATTCAGAAACGATCACTAAGAATAGCCGGAAAGATGACGAAGGCGTAGTGCAGTTTGATGCAGTGTACATAAATAATACCAGGCATGCTGAGGATTTTGAAGTGCATAGTCCAGTGATTCTTAACTGGAGTAGTGCAAGAGCTTTTTAAGGGTGTCATGGGGTGCCACACAATATTGGCACTGTTGTGTGCAAAAACCTATACAATCCACAAGATAAACTCATAGATTTCAAATAGGGAAAATGGTTGCGGGGCTGGGGCACAGGACTGGTGCAGAGAGGCTGAGGGAACTGGGCTGATTGAGTCTGCGGAAGAGAAGACCGAGGGGGATTGAATAGCAGCTTTCACCTCCCTGCCGGGGGGCTGCAAAGAGGACGGAGCTGGGCTGGTCTCAGTGGGGGCAGATGGCAGGGCAAGGAGCAATGGGCTCAAGCTGCAGCAAGGGAAGTGGAGGTTGGATATTAGGAAAAACGTTCTCACGAGGAGGGTTGTAAAGCTCTAGAATAGGCTACCCAGAGAGGTGGTGGGGTCTCCATCCCTAGAGGTTTCCAAGACCTGGCTAGACAAAGCCTTTGCTGGGATGACGTAGTTGGGGCTGGTCCTGCTTTGAGCGGGGCTTGGACCAGACGTGTCCTCCTGAGGTCCCTTCCAGCCCTCATTTTCTATGATTCTAAGAATTTCTCTAATATTTTTTTGTAGTGAAAGCTAAGTGAAAGCTAAGAGATGGTGTTTTCCGAGGGGTTCCCCAAGTCTAACGAGGTGTTCCTTGGGTCTATAGAGGTTGAGAACCACTGCTATGGCATCATCGGAAAAAGAGCGGTACCATGATCAGCACTGCCAACGAGGCCAGCTAGCAATTTGGAAGAGAGATCAGTAGCTAAAAAACTAAAACTGAACTAAGCTAAGCAATGTAACGTATTAAGCAAAGTCGATGGTGTGCCCACGGGACAAGCTGATTGCTTCAGACATTTGGGAACTTCCATTGCAGTGCATGATCAAGTTCATTACCGTGAGCAGAGCCAGAGTAAACATCTGCGTTTTATAATCTTAGACAGCGCTGCATCGTCGCAAGGTGAAGCTGGAGCTTAGCTCATGCTTGCTAAGTGCTGCGTTTGATTGGCGCCCCTTTACGGACACTCCAGGAGGACACTGAAAGACATTTCAGGATTTTTTAATGATGGTGTTACAGGACTTGGCTGAAAATGAGCTGGATCGTGAGAGATCATAGAGAGCGGTGCTGGCTGGAGACGGTGTCAGGCTGCCGCCTCGTACCAGGGGCCGCGACCTGCCACCCCACAGCTACCACCTGGGCCAGTTGAAGCTGGTGTGACGCCTCCAGTAGGGTTTAGCCCCTGTCTCTGGCGTGGCTGGGTGGGGTCATCTGACACTTCGCTTCCCAGATATCAATCCCTGGCTGAGAACAGGAATTGCCTGGGCAATGGGGCAACCTGACTCAAGACCACTTTGCTACTCCCTCCGCTTTGCTCCTTCTGTCTGATCTCCTGGCTTCTCGACTTGGCTTATCCCTGGACTTTGCTCTTGGATTGGCCTCCTGAGCCCGTTCAGCCCTGGATTCTGCTCACCTCTCCCAGCTGCCGTTGGTGCCTTGATCCCTGGATGGCCCCACACCGGGCTGCTCATGTTCTGGGGTGACAAGCAGCTTGCCGATAAGCTGGCGCAGGAGGAAAAAAAGCAGTTTTGTAGACCTGTAGTAGAATAATCTTTCAGGGACTCCTTGTTGCCACTCATACCACCAGGTAAGATGCAAGGACAACCATCCAAAGACATGAGGAGAGGAAGTTTAATGGACAGCGTGGAACAGTGAAGAGTGGAGTCACTGACCCCGGCATGGGATGATGAGAGACGGAGGTGGGGAGGGGGACGAGCAACAGCCTCCACACCGAGCCAGCCAGGCTGCACTGTTCCTGTAGTCCCTCCTTTCCCTGCGATGTGGACTAGCGTTTCAGAAACAGGCACCATCTTTACTTCTTACCTGCCATGTAGCTAATGGTTCATCACCAGTGTTTTTTGCTTTGTGGCTTGTCTTTCTCACGAGGCTAGAGGGACCTGTGAGACCACCACTTACAACTTCTTCTCAGTCTTCCCTGTCAAATGAGGTTGCTGAAGTCGTCAATAATCTACATCGATCCATGTGGTGCTGTATCACTGGCTCCAGCCGCCCTCCTCGCTTGTAGAGAGCCGCCAGCCGTCCTCAGGATCTCATTCCATCTTCACGTTTTACCATGCTTTTGCTCTTAGGAGACAGCACTTCATCGTGCTATTCATGTGTCCTTTGCTGAATTTCTTTGTCCGCTCGTCTCATTACAGAGTCACTAATCAAAACAGTCTGTCTTTTTAGGATGCTTTAAGAACTTACCTTGGATGTCCTAATACTCCCTTCAACTGCCTAGCGCCCTAGGACGCATCGCAATGCTGCAAATCCCACTTCAGGATATTAAGATGTCCCAAAGGGCCATTCCTAAATGCTTCCCTTGATATTAAGGTGGTAGAACTGCACCCTTGAATGCCCTCTCTGGCAATACTGAAGGTCCTTGCTGCACACAGCAGTCTATTCCACGACTGCTTTGTCTAGGGCACAACTTAGTTTAATGTTGCCGTGCAAGGTCTTTCTATGATAGGTAGGATGTTAGTGAGAGAAAAAGATCTATATGCAGCAACCTGACTAAAGAAAGCTCTCAATTTTACCTGGTTGCAGGAATGGTAGTGCCATCAAGTCTCTCCTCCTGCTGGCTCTGGCAGAGCTTTTGATTCTATGCATTTCTTTTTGAAAAATCAATCAGGGCTCATGGTGGAGGTGATGTCTTTTATTAGACCAACAAGATTTTCTTTTTCAGTGCAGTCTTGCAAGTTTGCTATGATAACGTTGCCTGGGAATTAAAATGTATTTACCTATACTTGTCATATGACTATAGGGGGTGAAATATTTTATTCAGCTCTATAACAAGATTTCCCTGATGTTTGGTTGGCTAGGATTGTGAAAAGCTAATTTAGAGACAGATATTTATCTCATATTAGGAGCATGATACATCCATCTTACAAGCCCCTGCTCCAGTGGGGGGAACAGCGGGGCAAGTTCCTGCAGCCAGGCCACAGGAACAGAAGTGCTCAGGGCCAGATAAATCCCTGCCAGATTCCAGCCAACCTGCAAATCCTGCTAAATAAATTGTCACCCGGACACGAGAAGGGAAAGGAAAGCGCATCTTACAAGGAGAAATGATTTGACAGCTTAAAGCATTTTTAGAGCTATACTCAGGTTGCATCGGATTAGAGTACTGGGGGCTTTTAGGATGTTCACCTGGGCTGTGAGACCTTTAGCCTTTTTTTTTAATCGGTATTGCCTTCCCCCAGAGCTCCCAAAGAGTCTAATTTGAAGCGTGGAGAATCGTCCTCGTTGCTGTTCCTGTAACTGTGAACAGAGCGCTCGGCGTTCTTGCAACCGGCTTCGAAGGCGCAGCTCAGGTGACTCGCCGCGTTGTGTTCACTATTTATCATTGCGTTCCAGGTGCGTCTGAGATTACATTGACTTATTTATGAGTGTACCTTTTCCTTCACTTCAAGGGTGCTACCGTGCAGCCTGGGGAAACTATGACGCTGCGTACGTGTAACAAGGGAAAGAAATACTGCTGCAGTGCTGCACTCCCTTGTTGTGACACCTCAGCCTAACATTGCCCAAGTGCCAGCCAGACGTCGTGCAAAAAGCTAGAACTCTTGGTTCAGAAGTGATACCTTTTATTAGACCAAGTAGGAAATTGCAAAAAAGCATTTTCAGGCCTTTTTGGAAAGCATTATGCAGATTACCCATGGGCAGTTTTATGTAAAACCCTGGTAAGTAGTTGTTAACAGTTGTCTCCTCTACATCCTTGCAGTTCTCTACTAAAAAAAAAAAGCATTCAAGGCATACAGAAAACACTGTAAATAGTACAAAATATTGTCAGTCGTATTTGGAATAACATTTAAACAGAAGCTATCGTGCTGTAAATCTACTGGTGTGCATATAGACATTTTCCCCTTTTGTTGCTGTTATAGGTATTTATAAATATGAAGTGCCAACACAACATTTGGACGTTATACTGTAGCGTGCACACACACATACAGTCTCGAATCATAGAAAAATAGGGTTGACCTCCGGAGGTCACCTAGTCCAGCCCCCCGGTCAAGGTGACTAAACCCATCCCAGACAAGTGTCTGGCGAACCTGCTCGTCACGTTTGTGCGATGGAGATGCTATGGCGACCCCGGATGGGTTGTTCCAGTGCCAAGCCACCAATTACTGGGTGAAAAAACTTCCTCCTCTTAGTTTTGAACCTGTCACCCAATAATTTCATGTTGCCTAGTTTTAGTATTGTGAAAGACAGCAAATAATAAATCCCTATTTACTTTCTCTGCACCATTTAATACTTTGTAAACCTCTATCATGAGCCCACAAGCATTTCTTTTCAAAGTTGAAAAGTCCTAGCCTTAAAACACACAGGAGTGTGTTAACAGAGGGTTCCTTTAGTAAGTAAAGCTGGAGTAATATCATCTTGTATTTGGACTGAAACAGGGAGGGAGGGAGACGCAACCCTTACCGCAGACACACCTCTTGGTCCTCCGTTGCTCAGTCAAACACCGGGCTGTCTAACTCGTTTATGACCTCCTCCACTCATGCTGCCACGGTGCTCTGGCTGGCACAGCTGTTGGGTAGTGGCTGGATGTGATCTGCCAGAGGACGTGCCCACAGCAAAACCCTAGATAGCTTCAGAAACAGGTGCTGGGATTGTTCAGGAGCTGTCTCCTGCTCTTCTTGCTTCATGAATCAAGGAGCACAGGTAAAATCCATGCCTCCTCCCCACTGCTTCTCTTCCTTTCCAAAGGAGTAAATGCTGCCGCATAAATCACATGGATTACATGTGGGCAGACCCCCGTCTTAGAAGGTGTCGAAGGCTTGAAAGGCTCATGTCTCACAGCCAAACGCAGCACGTCCTGGATGTTGCTACAGCCTGTGAGATGATGATACGGGCAGCATCTGCGCATACCACCCTGCAGCCATGGCACATACGCGCTATCCTGCCTCCCATAACCTCGGAGTTCAAAATGCTCGCACCATCAAGGGATTATTCTCTGTTGCTTTTTAAACCTTGTACTTAACTGCATGGTAGCATTAATCTTTAAGCTTCCCATGCCTCACCCTATTGTGTTCATTGCTTTGTCTGGTGCCATTTCAGTAGCTCCTAAGGACACTTTTGTGTTCATTCTGCACTAGGGTTATATGGTCTCTTGCTTTTTTCCCTTTTTCTGAGTTAAGCTTAATTTGTAGAACTTGGTCCCTATTGGAAGGGCCGTACACTTAGAAAAGAGAATTATTCTTGGAAAATAGCAACAATTACTCCATAATAAAGATTGCTCAGAACCGGTTTAATAAATACGCACTCCCAGTTCCTGCTTCCAGTGCAGGAATGGCGGGACTCCCCTGATGTTTGGGATCTACAGCTGTTCAGCGACCTCTGCAGCGGGCAGCAGGTGCGTTTCTGCTGAGGAAGCAGTGACCACATGTACTTATGCTGTTATTTTTTGAGCAAAAGGAAAAAAAGACAAATGGTAGAGACATATTCTTATCTCAGCAGAGCAGAGATGGGGTGGATCCAATTGTGTAGATCTTCTTGGTACATGAATGATATAGTAGATTTCTTTCTCCGAAGCTAAATGTTGTTATAGTTCTTAGTTCTGGCCACTGATATGGCAAGAATCTCTCAAAAACCAAAACTTATTAAAAAATAAATTGAACGCTCCCTGTTCATATTTCAGCATAGCAAAACGGTAGGAGAGGAGGAGTGGAAAAGGCAGTTGGAGTTGTAGCAGGAACAAGGAAGCTTTTCTTTTTTTTCTTTTCTTTCCCTTGAAAAAGCCTTTGAAAAGGACTTTGAGCCTGGACATGTTACCACCTCCAGATGTCACACGGAAGATGGTGCCTCCCCTCACCTTGATTTATCACAATCCAGAAATCAGTTGCGAGTCCCCCATCTAGACTGTCTACTTGACTGAACTTTTCCAACTATTTGAGTTGGTCTAATAGAAGATATCAGATTGACCCAAAGCACCTTGTCTGCCTGTGTCCTTAGACCGACACCCCGTTACCTGACTGTCACCCTCTGAGCCCCCACTTCAGATTGCTTTGCTCAGTCAAGGACGTTGTGCTTGCTTCGACTGGTGAATTCTTTAGTTCTCCCATTTTGCAATTCTTTTTATTCAATATAATTTACAGACAAAAGAACTAGAGGCTCCTGTAAATCCTTTACAGGGAAAGATGCCACTTGCCAGTGAAGTACAATCAGAGGAGTGGAGGGGACCTTAAGGGCCATCTAGACCAATCCACTGCACAGATGTATTATCTGCTATTCCTAAATCATCCCAGGCATACGCCTACCCTTGAAAATCCCGTGAAGGAGGTTCCATTGCTTCCCTAAGTAACTGAATAACTTTGAAAATTTGGAGATTTTCTTTTGGCAGCCACATGCAGGAAAGCGATCCAGGAGGTATTACCCAAAAAGGGCTGGGAGCTGCCGTCTCAGTAGGTTCTGCTGCTTCAGCCGTTTGACCTCTGTTCTTGTTTTCTTGTAAAACTTTTGGTTGTGTTTCTGGTTCTGCCACAGATTTCCTGTGTGGCCACGAGCGTATCGTTTCAATTCCCTGTGCTTTAGCATCCCCATCTAGAAAATGGGGAAAATAATAATTTGCCTACTCAACAGAGGGAGTGGCATCGTGAAACTTAATTAACATTTGCAAAAGGCTTTGAGAACCTTGGATGGAAAATCTAAAATATTACAATTCATATATTTATTAATTCATAAAAAGCAGAGTCAATGCCGTGTAAGAGCTAATTTCCACAGCCAAATTAGAAACATCACCCTTCTTACAAACCTTCCCCACAGTATGAGACTGCACCAAGGTACACAGAAGGAAAACTGTGGTGGATTACACCTGATTCTGGCTATCTTGGCACTTCTTTTAGTGACTGCTAATGCTGATATGACCCTTGTTTGAAATGTTGGGTGGTATCAAGGGTAAATCAAAGGATGAGCAATTAGGTAAAAAAAAGCCTGACATGTGGCACACGGCAATCAGTTACTGAGCATACCCCTGGGCTATTAGCCCATTATGAAAGGATGGATTTACGGACTTTTCCTCTGGTACAAATGCCGACCCCAACATTTTCCTTCCTGCAGAAAAATGTTCCTTCCCTTCCAGGCCAGGAACCCTGACCGCCTTCCTCGGAGACAGACAGCAGACGAACGAAACAACGATTCCTGACTTCTTCCCCAAGAAGCTTGAAACGGGCCAGGTTCATCACAGATGTAACTTCACCGAATGAATTTAGCTCACTACATATTGGTGAAGTTCAGGGTATCTGTATAACACAAGAGCCATGTGTATTAAAAACCTTAATACTTTAATAGCTACGCTGTTATCTTCGAAGGCATCTTAGAAGCATCTTGAATAGATTGGATGAATTAGACACCTGACAATTCATTCAGTTAGAATTAATGGGCATTTGTACACATGCTGGAGGGGCGGGGGAGCGCTTTAATTAGAGCAGGTTTGAGAGCTGCTCTAATCGAAGTGCCTGTGGCATCTCGTGTATCAGCATCCCCGCGCTTTGCAATGGTGGCAGGGGCACTAACTAAAGCTTGTCAAGTGAGCTTTTAGTTAAAGCATCTCTGCCACCGTTTGGAAGCATGAAGACGCTGATGCATGAGATGCGGAGGCCGCTGAAGCATGCTAATTAGTACACTCTGGCTGACTCCATTAATTGAGATTAATCGAGTCTGCTCTGATGCGCTGTAATTACAACACATTGGAGCAGCCTGGACACACGCACCGTAAAGAACTTTTTTCTTATGTCTAGTCTAAATTGGCCTTCTTGGAGTTTGTGGCCATTAGACCTTGTTATCCCTTGGGGAGCTCTGGTGAGCAGATGTTCTCCCGGGTCCTGATGTCTTACGAAGTTGTAGGCTGCCACCAAGTCCCCCCTGAGTCTTCTCTTGCCCAGACTGAAGAGTCCCAAGCCCCTCAGCCTCTCCTGGAGTTTCGTTAGCTTTGCCAGCTACAGCATCACATTGGTGGCTCATATTCATTGTGTGGTCTATCAAAACCCCCCATTCCCTTTTGGTTGTGGCGCTAGTGAGCGTAGCACTGCCAAGCCTGTAATTCTGCCGGGGGTTCTTGCTACCGAGGTGCAGCACCTTGCCCTTTTCTGCATTGAAGGCCATGCGGTTTTGGTCAGCCCACCTTGGCCAAGTTGGCCTGTATCCCCAGTCTGTCCTGCAGTGTGACTGCCCTCCCCCATAATTTGGTGTCGTCCGTGAACTTGGCCAGTTCACATCTGACTCCCGAATCCAGATCATTGATGAAGATGTTAAAGAGCACTGGCCCAAGTACCGAGCCCTGAGGGACCCCACTGGTAACCCTGCGCCACGTTGATTTGCTCCCTTCAACTAGTACACTTTGGGTCCAACCCCGTAGCCAGTTGCCTAGCCATCAGACCATATGATGATCAAGGCCACAGTTCCCCAGCTTAACCATGAGGACATCATGGAGAACTAGGTCAAAGGCCTTTTTGAAGTCCAGCTATATGACATCCACGTCATCACCCTTGTCCAAGGCACATGTCACCTGGTCACTGAAGGAGATGAGGTTGGTCAGGCAGGACCTGCCAGTCACAAAGCCGTGTTGGCTGGCATTCAGAAGCTTGCCTCCCGTTAGTCTGGCATTGATGGATCCCTCAAGAATTTTCTCCAGGGATGGACATCAGACTGATTGGTCAATAGTTTCCCGGGTCATCCCTCCTCCCTTTCTCGTAGATAAGGACCATGTTGACTCTTTTCCAGTCATCCGGGACCTTGCCTGAGCACCACAATTTTTCAAATAGCCTGACAAGGGGGATGCAATGATGTCTGCCATTGTTATGCTGAAAACATCTTGCTCATTCGAAACCTCAAAAAAAGGACCTGCTCCACTTGGACCCACCAGCAGCCCATCTGCATTCACATTCATCAAGAAATTTGGGATGTCCTAGAGGAGTTGGAACCAAGACTTGTGAAATGAGCTGTGAAAGAGTGGTGCAAAACTGCTGCCATTTCTGAATGACATACCCAATTCATAGAAGACTTCCCTTATTCATTTACACATTCAGTAGGCAACCAAGATCCACGCTCGACGCATTGATTCTAATTTAGGCCCATGCTAAACCTCCCATTCCTGAAAAAACTCATAGAAAAGCTAGCAAGGGACTAAGCATAAACTCATTTGAGGCTAACATCCTAGACCCAGCACAATGTGGACTGAGACTAGGACATGGAAGTGAAACCACGTCAGTAGCACTTACGACTTTATCTCCAGAGTGTTGATAGGGTGTAGGTACCAAACGCTCCAACGCTGTCAAACAAGATCAGCTGTGGTTTCACCGCGGGGGCAGGGCACGTCTCCACAGGAATGTGCTAAAAATGGTTTAAGCCCTTCTGGAAGGGATGTGCCCAATGAGGAATCAGTCATAGGAAATGGCACGTCCACTTCTCGACTCCTCACTTGTCGAGATCCCCAAGGATCAGCTCTCGCTGAGCCTTCTTGACATTGACATGCAGCTACTAAGTGAACTGGTTGGATGCACAGAGGCACGTGACCGCAGTGTGCTCCTGACAGACGATTCTTCCTATCGTTCACCCCACAGGGCCAAAAGCCCTGGGCCAGGGCTTGCATGAGATCAGCCTGTGGACGGAAGGCTTTGGATGCTGACAAGTTCTGGTTTATGTCATGGGGTCACCGAGGAAGAGATGAACATGAACCTGCATTGCGGCATGATCCAACTGAGACTGAATCCAGACGAGACAGAGGTGATGGTGGTGCGCAGCCCACGTGACTTGGAGGGGATTGGGACACTGATCATTGACGAAGTCCAGCTGCCTCTTGTCACTCATGTTTGCCGCCTTGGGCTGTTCCTGGATCTTCAGGTGGCAGCTGGGGCTAGGAGCACCTTTCACCAACTCCATCTGCTGCCCTTTCTTTCGGATTCAGATCTGGCCACTATCACCCGTGCCTGTGTCGCCTCAAGGCTAGACTCGTGCAGTGCACTCTGTGCAGGGCTCCCCTGGACAACAGACGGTCCACAAGCTGCAGTTGGTGCAGAACGTGGCGGCGGGTCTCCAGGAGCACGTGACTCCAGTATGACGAGTCTGCACTGGGTCCCAGCAGCTTTCCCTGGGCAATTGCAGGTGCTGGTCTAGACCTTACTGGCCGTAGATCTCTCAAGCATATTTTAACAATCCATGACCCAGCGGGACACTGACTGCCGCTGTCTCCCTGCTTCACCTGTGCCAAGTTAGGATGCATGGCGTGGTTGACTGACGTTTTAGTGATAGGTTAGACAAAGATCCGTATGGGACGGCTGGCAAAGGGACGCTCCTGCCTCAGGGTTGGACTAGATGACCTGTGGAGGTCCCTCCCTTCCAGCCCAATTTCTCTAGGATTCTACTTAAGGGGCCACCTTCTCCCTTAGTCCCACAGCGATCGCTAAGGTTTAGCTGGGAGCTGCCTCCTGCAAGTACTATCAGTGCGCTATGTCCGGTGGGAAAAACGCAGGAGGCTGCTCTCAGCTCTGGCACTTTGAGGCCTGCCAGAGCTCGAGCCTGGACATCTTGTGGAAGTGACTGAAGTCCTTCCTCCTGGGCAAGGCGTTTAGCAAACGAAGCCGGGCTGAGGTAGTTTAGGGGAATCTCGTTTTACATGGGTATTCTTGTCCACTTTGTCTTCTTGTGACAGTCCTGTTTTATAAATGGTTCTGCCCTCTTATTGTTAGCTCCCCTGAGCCCTGTTGGGACAGGCAGCATATAAACCAAATACATAAATACTTACACACACTCGATGTAAAGGCGCGCGTCCAGCACGGACCTGTTTAGCCAGGGCAGGATTCCTGGATGTGATCGTTAACACCATATTCACTCAAATATGACAAGGTCCATCCCCCCGCAATCAGCATGGGGGAAGAAAGCCCCTCGTCTTATACGAAGCAGGGGGGGAACCCAGAGTCAGACCCAGGCTGTCTCCTGCCCCCTCTGCAGCTTAGCAGGGGGCGGGAAGGCTGCGGGGGGAAGAAGTGAGTGGGGCAAAGGGAAAGGGGCCACCTGATCCCTCCCCGCAGCCACTGCTTTCCCTGCTGTAGCAGACAACCCTCCAATACTTAGGCTCTGTGCCTGGAAAATTATAACAAATTTATAAATGTCCATATATAGCAACTAATTCTTGGGGGTCGTCTTATATGCGAGTAAATACGTATAACAGACTCAGTAAACAACCTTGAGCACGTCAGTAGGTCTAGGCCTCGGTCTCCTCTTCTGTGAGCATGGTTTGTATTCACCTTACGGTACAGTGCAAGAATGACTGTAAGGCCTTGTGAGAGTCTTAGGAAGAGGCACAACAGAAATGCAAAGTATTTTGGACCATCTG
>NW_005842568.1:432354-465687 GCF_000455745.1 Alligator sinensis | reverse complement strand
CTTTCCCCACGTAGAGAGATGGCTCAAGATGCAAAATGAAAAAAAAAGATGCATGTCCTGAGCTCGTTGTTCATAAATTCACAGCGAGCTGCCTGTTGCTTTAATGCTCCTGAGAACAGCCTTGACAGAGACGACGTTAACACAGCGATCATAAAATCATATGCTTTTATTAAACATAAAATGAAACATTAAGATAAAATACTCATTTGTGCTGAAGAACTACTGTATTTTACATTCATTTATGAAGCAGGTAGCTTTACATGACAAAAATATGGAGCGAGGGGAAGAGGCGCGGAACCTGCAGTAAGACATCACCACGAGACAGGCGTTCGGTTTTCAAAGTGCTACTTCCAACGGTGACGGGACAGGAGTGGGCTGCCTGAGCGCTCCTCAGCGTCCCTCCCTCTTAATGCTGGTGAGAAGCTAAGGTGGAAGCTTATACCGCAGACCCCGCGAGAATTTCTCTCTCAGAACGAGCTCTGCCAAGCTGCAATACTACGGGCTGCGTTTTCCCTGCTGGGATTGCTAGTTCGTCGCGTTGACCCAGGCATTTTTAAATGCTTTGAAGCTGTGCAGTTTCCTTATAAAGGATGACAGTGTGCTTCAGCCACTTTATTGTTCCGTACAGACCTCTCAGCATTGGATAACAGAAGGAAATTTTTTAACTTTCATTACCTGACTTAATTTGCAAAGGGACCATTTTAAAATCAAATTGCCAGCTGATTGCCAGCTCACATTCCTCAGGGCTGGACCTGGGCTAGTTCTTATTTAAAAGACCGAAAAGACGTTACGCGCTGGGCACAGCTTTTCCAACAGGGCTATCTATGTGCAGCCTCTGAGAAGTGCAATTGGAAAAAAAATACACAGAAACTGTTGGCTTTTGGGTCTTAAACTGGGCAATTGGGGTGGGAGCTGCAGCAGTACCAGGGGACCAGGAATGTTTTTAAAAAGTGCAGCAGATCAAAACACATACACGCTGTATTTTTTCTAATGCATATATTTTAAATATTAAATATAAAAGCCGTAATCCCGTCTCAGGCCTATGGCAACCCTCGCTTTGTTCTCAAGGTGTGTATTGTCACCAGAAAACTAAGACGGATTTACAGTCTTATTATGTACATTTAGGTAAAATATATTTGTATATATACACACATATACACGCTAGTTATATATACATACGTACACCCAAACAGTGTAACCTTTTCCTAGTGCAACTGTTTAGAGTGAAAGCCCCACTGTGTGTGCAGACTGCAAGTCTAAGAGAGAAATATCTGTTTAAAGGGAAGTTAAAGGACAAAAAAAATAAAATAAAAAATCACTTGACTAGAAGAGGATCCCGCTATGTGAATGTAAATGAGGACCTGGCATAATTTGAGGTGTTAAAATATAATCCTGATAACAACAAAACTATGTAAAAATGTGAATTGGTGTTTTTTGTCCTCTACACTAGAGTGTGAGCCTAGAACTTGCATTCAGCTTCTCCCCCCCCAAACTGCAAGGCCAGGAGTTACAGCAAACACTTCTCGGAGATGTTGTTAGGCTGTTCAGGCTACCCTCAACGCAAGGGCTTCCCCGTGGGGATGCCCCGGGCTGAGCTTGGGCAGGGGCCAGCGTGACACTGCCGCTCGGTCCGGCAGCACAGCCGGGGGGACGCGCTCCAGCTCTCCTCCTCTGCGCGATACGGCCCCAAGCTAGGGACGGACACAGGCCTCTTCTACTGGCCCTAGGGAGCCTCTCCTGGTGGACAGGCTGCTTCGCCTGTAGGCCCTGCACACGGCACCGCACGGCTCGCGATTGAGGCCAGTGACTGGGGCTTGCAACGTAGATGCAAAGCATCGCTGCATGGCTGCAGTCACGAAACTCTGAATAACCGCTGAAGATCTTTACTGGTTGTGTAACGAACCAGACAGCTGTGTGATAACAATTACTAGGTGCTGGGGATGGGATGTGAAATCACAGTCCAAATCGACTGCAACACACGCACCACGCACTCAGGCCCGCTCCTGCGAGGAGCTCGGCAACCTCAGCCGCAGCGGACACACCGGGGGCCTGCCAGTGCCGGACACCTCACACGTTTGGACCCCTTTATTCAGTGAACAGCACTGGGTGCTTTGCCTGTCCTGACACAGCTAATCGCTCCTGTAGTCTGCAGCCATCCTCTTCTCTCCTCTCAATGGCATATTCTTCATTTAATTTATATAATGATGGTGCTCTAAGCTCATGTTCTCTTGGAACTGGCAGGAAGCAGCAATGCGGAGCAGAAGTACTCCATATTCCGCCTTTGCCAGTCGCTGCATCCAGTGTATCACATGGGAAATGAGATCCCTATAGGGTTTGTTTGCCCCTATAGGGAATGCTGCACGGGACCCAACCAGATTGACTGGGGCTTTCCCCTTACGGGGGGTGGGGGGGAGGAGAAACGCGGCTCTTAAGCGATCCTACTCAAAACAGTTGCGGAGAACTCAGTTCAGCTCCACCCGTGACTGACGGCAGCGCTCGGCAGCCCATCTTCCTACCCAGCAACCTCCTTCGAGAACCTGGCCTTGCAGTCCCCGAGCCCGCGGTCCTTACCAGCACCGCCAGACCCGTGGCTACGTTTACTACCATTTCAATGGCGGGAAAACCGAGTTGCTTTTGATTCTGTTTTTGGCTGAATAGCTTCTGTACCAGTGCGTCTCTTTGGCTAAAAAGTCAGCAGCGATTGTATAAAAGTTCCACCTCAACTTGTCTAGTCTTACCGTGAGCGTTCGGGGGGTTATAAGGCCAAACAGAAGAGAAGACCGCGGGGCGCGAGCTGGACGGGACTGGGACAGCGCTCTGTACTCTACGTCTCAAACAGCTGAACTAGTCCAAGTCACTCTCTGCTGGGCTTCAAGTTTTCCCACTGCCCCGGGACCTGCTACAGCTTCAACAGCTGCCACGTCAAGAGGCAGTGTTCATCTCTCCCTCTTTCTTCTTCTTTTTTTTTTACATTATTTCATTGGTGGGACCTGAAATCCAACCAGCTCAAATATTTCCATACACTTAAAATAGAAAATAAAAGAATATATGAAGTACATACAGTATATATATACACATTTATTTCAAATACTTAAAATTCTTATGTAAAATATGATTTTTCTATATTATTTGTGAAAAAATATGACTTTAAAATGGTGTCAACTTGATTTTTCTGTACATACCCTCTATTCCAATTAAGTCCCTTCTGAAAAAGGCAAAAGACAGACAAGAGTTCAGCATCTCCTAAATCATGTTTACAAGCCCATGGCTGCAACAAAACTTAAAGAGCAGACGGTAAACAATACTGGATTTCCTTTTTAAGAATCCCCATTTTTATTGCATTCATGTTAAAAATGAGTGCTTTCAGTTCTTCTGCCAGTAAAATCCTTCTCGGCTTTGTCGAGAAACTGCGCGCACACAATACCCTGTATAGGTCATTCACAAATCTTCCTCTAGCATTTTTTTACACAGATAAAATATATATTACTTAAAATATATTACTGTAAGCTCTTAAAATTGATCTTCAGTTATATCAAATGTATAGCATTAAAAAAAAATAAGGAAGAAAGAAAACTGGTTATCGTCGTTTTAGCAAATATCTGGTCCTTTCTCCCTCTGACTTCCCAGTGGCAACAGGACTTACGGTCGGTGCTAAGAGGAGACTCCCTGCCATGGCGCTATCCCCCGCACACGAGAGCCGTAACGTGGTTTTCAGGGCTGAGAGATGCCACGGGCCATAAACTGCCCGGGAATGGAAAGGCCTCCTTTGCCCGCTGCAATTAGGAACAAGGCTAGCAGGTGGCACTGGCTAACATGCATTTACCCTCTGATCTCCACCGTAACAACCACACTTTCAGAACCGGCCTTCAGTCACCGGCACTCAGCCTGACACCATTTTGGCCAGATTTTCAGCAGCACTGAACACATTTTGCGCCGCTGAGTTCAGCTGGAGTTGCAGCTTCGCAGCAAAATCAGGTCCCAAAAGATACTTCTGAAAAACTGAGCTGAACGACTCCGAACGCAAGCAGGAAGCCTTCTCCGCCGGACACAGCAACCAGGCTCCAGTTGTAATTCAGTGGCCAATTCTTACGCACACATCCCTGCTCCCACGGCACCATCGGGCCTGAGAAAGACTAGGCCCTGCAAGGCTTTTAAGTGCCTTTCAAACCATTTAAATGCATGTGATTAAGCAGGAAGGATCGTCGGTAAGGACGTTTCCTGGCAGATGCTGACCTGTCCAATCAGTAACTTCCAGGAATTTGCTTCCTTATTGACCACTGTAAAACTCTGCCAACAGGGTTAATTAACTGTGTACAGAACTGGTCCTTCCCTTTTCCACGTCAAGGGAGACAATCAACTTAAAAACAAGTTTCCTTCCATGTGCAACTAACACTTATCTCAGAATCTTAATTCCAAAATCATTTCTACATTTCCACTTTTCTCCACCTGTGCAATTTTTATAGAAACTATTTACACTGAGCAGCGGAGCCAGACCGATCGGTCTCCATTTCTAGCTCTCGCGCTCGCTGCAGGGTTTGGACTGCAGTCCCAGCAGGGAATGGTCTGAATCTGAATAATCTCTTTCCAATCAGCTGTTTTTGTGTCACAAACAATGCTCTGACATTAGGCTCTGCGCGCTTCGTTTTGAGCTTCAATCCGTGAAGTGGCATTTCTCATAAAGTGCTTTTACTGTAATACCTGGTGCCAAAGCCTGAAACGTTACGTCTAAACTCCCTGACAATGTCACTTGAATGACGAAGTAGCCGGCGTGAAAGCAAGTTTGTTATCTGGCTGGAGGGAACATCACGCATCAGATATTAGGGAGAACTCGGGGCCGGAAGGGGCTGGCCCAGCATTAGGGCTGCCGACCAGCACAACACACAGCCCGTTTCCACTGGCCTCACGTTTCCATCCTGAAACATTTGTTATTCAATGCGAAACATGCAGCACTTCCAAGGTTTCGGGCAGACTTGTTCTTCGATTAGCAATTATTAATCCAAGCCTGTCATTTCTAAGGGGTACTAGCTGAATGCCCGCTGGTACATGCAGGGCATAATTTCACCAAGCCCTACCTTTCATCGTGGGAATACTCTAGTCTTGCAGTCCAAAGGATTCGCTGCCTTGGAAAGGGGCAGAATAATAAGACAGTGACTGCCAAACTGCTGCCCCATCCAAAGACAGCTAAGGCACTGTACTGAGCGGTAAACTTCTAGCACGTTGTCTAATGTGCTTACACAGCAGCTGTGAGGAGGACTGAGGAGTCCTACTGCACTCTCAGTGGTCATTACAATGCCAGGCTGGGTTCATCCTAGACCTCGCTCCCTTCTTGCTGAGACACCCTCCGGCCGAGTCCCCGCAGCCCGTCTCACAAAACAGCAGCTTCCCGCGGTCAGAAGCAGCCTCACGCACAGAAATACGTATACAGATCCCGGGACACCAGACGGACACCTGAAGTTTTATGAAGAGCTGGAAGCGAGGCGAGGGCCTCCGAGCCTACTTTAAAATATCCTGATGAAATGAATGACATAGGAGCCTTCCTAGGCTCAAGAAACCCAACGAGCCCGTAGACCAGAACGCATTCCCCCTCATCGTCGTTTCTGCGCCCTTCCTACAGGGGTTTGTCAACGCGCACGTGCAAGCGGGAGCGAGAGCCTAGCCGACCTAGTTATGCCCCTATCGTCCCTCCCCACCTGTGCTGGCGCGCTTGTTTTGGTTTGACTTATGCTACCAAGGAAGCTCTTTAAATAAAGAAAGAAACACTTTTATCCTGGAATAAGCGTCTACACGGGGAATTACAGTACTACAGCATATCTTTCCTGTCTAGACAAAGCCTGAGATAAAGAGAACTGAAACGGAAAGATCCTGCTCTCGCTATTTCAAAGAAGCGCTGCCCGCTTTGGTCGCCTGCTCCCCTGTGCCGATACCACGGGCAGGTAAAAGGACCCTACAGAGCTGCACCTGGCGGCAGCAGAGGCGATCCTGCTGTCCTGCCCTGACGGGCACTTGCTCGTGTGCAATAAGCACAAACAACCGACTCTCCCCGGCAGCGGGTCAGACGTGTTCTCACACCGGTTCTCTTGCTAGGTTGCTTCTTTGCACGTGCACGAGTACGAGGGCAGCTGTAGTGCACATGGCTCTGAGGACAGCGTTGGCAGGTTAACCACAGGTGCTAGTGCATCGTAGACGTGTCACCAAAAATGGGGGCTATTTTTTGTTGGTGTGGTTTCTAAATTATACAGTAACAGATTACAACCAACAGTTTCCTTATTTAGAGTACGCTGACACTCCTCGTCACTATGGTATCTAAGCACTTACATAAATGTAGAGAAAGGGGATATTTCCCCCCAGCAAATTAGGATGAGTGGAACCAGGATAAAAATATAACGTACTGACATTTCACTCCCAGTCAACCTGGGTAGAAGGGTGGTGCACAGACAGGTGGGCAGGGAGGTATTTTCCGTATAGAGAGAGAATAAGCATACGACTCTCCTCTCGTCAAGAAATAAATTGCCACCCACTCCTCTGGGGGTTGTATTGTGTGCTGTGGTCTACACCTCTCATCTCCAACAACGGCACCCCGTGTTCTCGTCCCATGTGAGGGGAGGGAGGAGGAGAACAGTCGAACAAAGCTCAAGATGCTGAGGGGACTTGCTAATGCGGGGGTCTAAAAACAATGCGGCACACCTACTCTGTTAATATTGCTTCATCGTAAAAAGGCCTTTGGATTAAAAGTGAATTCAGTGCTCTTTCATCAAAAAGATGCATGGATTTCTACCTGATCAAAACGTTTGTATCTCAGACAGCGACAGTATGGAACTGGGTGTGATTTTTGAGCTTGGTGATTTTGCCAGAAAAAGGACTTCACATACAGATCCCTATACTCAGTAGGGATGATCTCGTGCAGTGAAATGTGGCTGGAACAGCTCTGACAGTGGGAAGGGAAGGGCGTTCAATACTGTATTAGCCAGTCTATCAAATTCCTATTGCTGAAAAGATGGGGCAACTACACCGGTTTGTGATGAACACATGTGGACAACTTTATGAACAGTAACACTCTTGAAAGTGAGGAGTTAATCACAGGCTATGCCCTACCACTCGGGAGGGTGTTGCTGAGTTCTCTCGCACACTCCGCTGCCAATACACACTGTTCAAGGCAGCAATTCCCTGCTAGCCAAGTCCTGGGACCCCTGCCTATCTCTGGCCAATGCCCCTCATTCCTGGCTTGCCACTCCTGCTAGTCAAATACTCAGTCTGCCTAGAGTAGGACCTGGGAATTAGGCCAAAGGAGTTGACCCTTTTAAACTTGGAAAAACTTGTCCACTGGGGGTTAATGATAGGGACACAGCCTGTTTCCATGCCTTATTGCTACCAAGACAGATAATCCTCTGCATAAATGAGAAAAATCTGCCTGTTGTGGAGTCTGCGGCACCCATGGCAAGCTCCTGGGCAAAGAGGATGACAGGTGGTCATTTAGTACACTTGTTTTATGTGGTGCGGTGCTCAATGGTCAGTACGTGTGGAGGTGGTACTTTCCTGCTTACACTGAAATGACGAAGAGCAGGTTTTGGCTGGGTTACGGGACCCAAAGTGAAATGAAGTCCAATTCATACGAGAGGCCTCTCATGGTTAAATGACCCCAAGAACTGCTGATAGTCACTAACGACTTATATTCTTGGGAGTTTATGGCTCGTATAGTTGCCTTTCCAATATTCTGCAAGTTGAGACTCGAGATCCGGCCTGCCTATAGACATGACTATAGCTGGCTACTTGAAGAGGGGAGGCGATGCAAACCAACACAACCAGCCAGTATTGCACAACCCAGTATGGCTTCCAGAAACTGCTGTCAGGTGCCACTGCTGGGCAACCAAAAACCTAACATTAGCGTGACAAAGGGGAGCCATCCCTGACCTGATGCTCCACACCTCAATGCTCTGTGGCCAGGCAGCATTCAGGTTTAGTTCTCTTGACCTCCCAATTCTTTGAATCTTTCCTGTCCCTCTCTTTTGCTAAAGAAAGATCACGGGGGTTGAAGTTTGGCTGGGAATTTGCTCTTCTATCTAGAGCAGAGCTCTGCTGACGTGTGGGATGATGTCTAAGGTTAATGAACCTGTAGTACAAGTCAAACATCGTCTCCTAAAAGGTTGAAAAAATAATTTTTAAACAAAATAATGTGACATATTTACATAATTCCTTAAGTGCAAACTCTTGTCACAATTCACATAGTTGAGCTCAATTTAGACTCACTGTCCACAAGGTGCTCTTTCTTTAATGAAAGAAGAACGCTACTCCGTATTCCTGATTCAGTAACGTGTCTCTTGTGCAAGGCAGTAAAACTCCCATTTCTTCCTGATGTTTTCCAAGAGGAGGGACAAACCGGAGCATCCTCCTCCCAACGTCGTGCGTCTTCGTTACCGAACAACGAGGCAGGAGACACAGAGCTTGGAGGGGCCAATGCAGTCATCATGGCAGAAGGCACCGCAGCCCTTGCACATGATCATGGCTTTCAACCTGCAGTAACATTTAGAAGGCGTATCTTCCATGCTGCTGTCTTCGCCAAAGGCCTGAACTGGGATGGACTGATTGTGGCTGCCAGAGTTCACAGCCTGGCTGGAGGGGATGGTGGTTACAGTCACAGAGAAAGACATGACGTTCCCCATGCTACTGGACAGCTGATTGCATTCGGACAGCCCAGTCATGAGAGACCCTTGGTTCACATCTGGAGCAGTGGAGACGTTTATTGTACCGCTGTAACTCGGCCCGATGAGCTGGGCTGTAGCGTTGCCACGTGGCTTAGAAGGGTGCGAATGAGGCGGCCGGGCAGCCTCTGCAGATGGCCTGGAAGTGCTGTAAAGCTCTGGACCGCTGTGCATTTTCCCCCTCATGGCCTGTGTCACTTGCTCCTGGGCTACCTGGATCAAATCTCTTGCTAATGTGGTTTTTTTCAACGCCTGGTTTCCTGGGAACAGGTGAACGCTCTCCTTGCTGGCGGCTGCTTGCGGAGGCACGACAACCTCCATCTTGACATTCTTTCTAACGGGCTCCCTGTAATCTGAAGGAGCCTTTACACTACGTGATACCTGCTCTCTGCCACACGGGCCGGGAACCTGGGAAGCCAGGGGTTCCTCTTTTACAGTGATACGTTCGTGTTCGTCGCCAGTGCTCTCATCATCTGCATCGCCTTCATCGCTGCTGCCAGCTCCACGCTCTCCGAATTCTGGTTTTGGACCATCAGCAGGACTGTTCGGACACAAGCGGTTCTCAGCGTGCATGGACAGACCCCTCCTGCAGCTGTCTGAACCACGACCGTAGGTGGAAATGTTGAGCAGGTAATGGCCAGACATGGCGGGTTTGGACGTTCTCCTGCCCGTGAAACCCAGCATGAATCTCTGACTGGTGGAGCTGTTGTCTACCTGAAACCCTGAGTGAGCGAGGCCGACCTGTGAAGGCTGCAGGACTGACAACAAATTCTGCCTCTGGACCCTCTTGATAAGAGTCTGAAGGATCTGCTCTTGGGTTGCCTTGTCAAGTGCCTCCTGGCACTGGTGCTGGTCAATGCTAGTGTTCCTCAGGTCCTTTCCTGAGAAGAGCTGGATGGTCCTTGGAATGTGGAACAGCTGCCTGCTCTGGCAAAAGATCTTTCCAAGGTGGTGCACCGCTAAATGTGATGGTTTCTCACCACTTTCCCCTCCAGAACCATTCCCAGCTGTGCCTGTAGTACTGCCGGACAAAGCTAGCCCTTTGTCGCTTGGAGCCAAAGGGATAGTTTTCATTTCTGCTTTGGTGAGAGGCTTAGGCAGGATTTGCTCCATTGGAACATCTTTACCTTGGAGGAGCTGGGTGACCAAGGGATTGTTAGCAGGAATACTGGAGCTTGTCTTCGGGAGGCCCCCGCTTGTACTCAAGGGAGCTGCATAAGCTTTAAGGCTAGGGGCTACTGACAAAGTGCTAGAGGATGGAGTAGATGGAGCAGATGCTACCACAGCACCAGCCTGAGTTTCTGAGGTTACAGATATCAGAGAAGACGTCAGAGTGGAAGGAGATTTACTCTTGGGAACATTCAGGCTGGTCCCTCCTGCAGCAGTAGGTGCTGCCTTATCTACACTTTTGTCAGCACCTGCTGTGGGAACCGTGACAAGGACTGTTCCCTCCCTGGCCGCTGCTGCCCCCGAGGCTGGACTTGGACCTGCTGGAGCTGAAGGTGCTTTCTCTTGTCTGTCGGCGCCAACAGCACACGAGTGGCCGGAGCCAGGGAGTCCTCTTGGAACGTGACTTACAGTCACATTTGGGGGGCTCGATATTACTCTGCTCGTTTTCTCTAACGCTGGTACGGCTGGTGATGCAGAGTCTGTGCCTTTATTGCTGGCTGCAGTTCTGGACTGTACTGAGGGAGTTTGCTGTAGTTGTGCTCTAGACACACTGTGAGGTGACGTCTGGTCCGTGGCCTGTGTCTCCACCTGGGACTGGATCCCTGGACCATGGGGAAGAGGCCTTCTCGGACTTCCCCCGCTTCCAGTTCCTGACAGTTCCAGTGCATGTCCCCGAATTCCAGTTTCAATGGCTCTACTTGTTGCTGTGCTACTCTTCTCGTCTCCTCCGCCCCCAGGCCCACCGCCGCCTCCTGGCCCAGGCCCTGGGACAGCTCCCCCAGCAGAGGCGGCGGCGGCGGCGGCAGCGGCTGCTGCTGCAGCAACAGCAGCTGCCCTCTGGGCCTTAGCCTGCTGGGCTTTTGCTTTGATGTCCGCCAGAGTTCTGGCCCCCGTTCTTCTGGGACTCGTGAGACTGGTTGAAAAGCAGGCCCTGGGAGAGACCTGGCCCGCAGGAAATGGCATGGGGGAGATTCTGGAAACAGGAATCTGGAATAAAGGAAAAACAGAAAGACACCACTGAGCAGAAGGACAATTTAAAATAAAATCTGAAAGTACAGCATTCAGAAGGGAGCCATCAAAGACAACGTGTTAGTAGCCCTTTGAAAATGCTATATCGCTTTTTTTAGCAGAACATCTGTGTTAAACTGCTATCATCAACTGAGCAACGCAGGACTGGGAGGGACCGCATGATATAATCCTAGTCATAAACTTATCTAGCTCCATCTCAACCCGACTGGAAGTCTCTTCCGCAACCCTGCCCCTCACTCTTGTGATGATCAGAAACTGCCCTCTAAGTTTCAGAATCGATGTATTCATGGCCGTTTCTCACACATTTGTCCCCGTGGCCGTGCTGTCCTTGAGTTTGCACTGCTCTTCGCCCTCCTCCTTTTACTCTGCTGACAGAGAGCAGGCACACCGCCCCACAGCCTTGGCTGCTTGTGCTTAAGAAACAGGCAGGCCGCTCTCCTCGCCCCTGCATCCTCTAGCAGCTCTTCCTGCACCTTTTCCACTCCGACTCCCTCTTTCTTGGCTGGGGTGCCCAGCACTGTACACACAAGTCAGATGGACGTTTTCCAGGAGTTTTCTCTGTGCCTACCAGAAATATTGTGATCTAAGTCTTTTCTTCAAAACCCAAATCTTCCTCGTCCTCTGTCATTCCCAACTGATGAGCCCCTTACTTACAAAGGAAATTATTTTTATTCATCCTGAAATTCAAGATTTTGCGTTATTGAATTTCAACCGATTTCTACTACTCCAGCCCTCAAGGTCATCCAAGGCTTCCTGTATGATATTATGAGCTGGCTCTGTAGCATGTACTCAGCCCATTTCATTAGCAGACTTCTGCTTTTTCCATAAGATCGGTCCCAATACTCATCCCGGATGAACCCCACTAGTAACCTCCTGTCCCTCTGGCCCAGTCATTCTCTTTTACCATTACCCATTCATTCTCTCCCCTCTCCCTGGTTGCTCATCCACTTGACAACTCTTGTACCATTGCCCATCCACTAAGAATTTCCTGTGCGAGATCGTATCAGATGTTTTATCAAAATTCACAAGGATCAGATCGATCACAGTCCGGTTTTCTGAAAAACCAGTTCGCTTATCAAAGGTTAGTCTGGCACAATCTGCCTTTGATAAACCTACGGTGCATTTTATCCTAATTTCCATTTCCCTCCATTTTTTTATCACACCTGTGGACTTATTCCCATTATGCAGCCTGTCTCCATGCTCTGCTTATCACCCTAAGAGAAAGCTGGGCAAAGGTTTACAGCAGCACTTTTCTACGTTGGCAGTTCTGCCCCCACAGAAAGAGGGGCTCGTGTTTTTTAAAGCGTTGGGGTGATGCAGCCAGCAGCAGTTCTTTGTTATGTAGAAAACGCTGCTGAAGAACAGGCTGCCGCTACCTGTCCACACAATCCCATCCTGTTGGTTGAAACGATATCAAATGACTGTCAAGGCTTTGCCAGGAGCTGGATCTCCGCCAAACAACCTGCCTGCTCTAGGCAACACACGGACCGTCCCTCCTTCTGCTCTCCCCCTTCAGTGGCTGTCAGATTTCCCACTTTCCTGCCTAGGTGGCAGCAGGATCCTAGGTTCATGCCAACATTAAGCAGGTGGGGGGCTTTCAGAGCCAAGATGCTCCCCAAAACAGTCTTCCCCAGCTGCTGCTCTACTTGGCAGCACGTGGCATTCAGGTGGTATAAATTATCCTGGTCACACCAGGCCCCAGTGAGTGGTACACAGCTTTTCTGCCAACTCAGCTCTGGGTTTTGCTTAATATAGTATGGGAAGTTGACAGTGTCCCACTCCCAGCCTCCTATTCCAGTCTCGGAGATGCTCACACATTTACAACGTCCTGTGCTTTCCTTGTCTCCATCTCCCTCGCTGTTCTAGTCTCACGGATTCCTCCACAGCTTTCCCAGCTCCCATCCACTCTACTCTGAACCACAGGGTCCCTATTATTTTTAGCTCTGGCTTTCACACAGCTGTGCTGGTGCTCCTGAGCTGAAGAACCCTTGGAGAGGCGTGTGTGTGTCAGATGCCGAGTCTGCTTGGTAGGGCAGCACACTCCCTTGGCCAAAAATCAAGGTTTTGGGATTCCCATATCAAACGCTTCACATACGCACACATTTAACAGGGATAGTATAAATCAAAGTGGATACAAAACATTTTGGTGAAAGTTACTAATAAAATTTGCCTGTATAACCACACAGCGGACTTTTCTTTAGTTGTCTTTACCCTGAGTGGGGGAACCCTTTGCTCCTGCGACCTCTCCCCCGTCGCAGGAAAGGGCTGGATGTGGCTCCGAAATGGATGCTGGGCCTGACAGTTCTCTACGATACGTGGCTTCTTCTCAGGACTGATGGGAGCTTCTTCCGGACTCTCTGGCTTCCTCTTGAGGCTCTCAACATTGACCTCCATTTGCTCAGTGGCAGGGGGCTCCTTTTCAGGCGTCTCCTGGGCGGTCACTTCACTTGCCACACCTGCTCCTGTTTCACTTGCTCCAGGGCTCTTTGGTTTTCTTGGGGTCAAAGCGGAGGTACTTGCAGCCTCCTTTACTGCTGGCTCCGTAGATGCAGCAAGCTGCCTCTCTTCTGCTGGCTTCAGACCGGTGGCAGTTTGTGGCTTCTCTTGCATAGACTCCTCAGCACCTTTCAGAGGCCTGGAGAGCTTTTGGTCACTAAGCTTTGCTGCGCTGCTGGTCAAGGAACCGAAGGACTCTGCAGGTTTGGGTGTAACTGGCTGCAAATCCTCTCTTTTTTCCTCTCCTCCTTTTGTCACTGCTGGTGCTGGTACGAGGACTGCTTGTGCTTTAGGTGCTGCTGGAGGAGTCATCTCCTCCTTGGGAGGGGCCTCGGGGACCGCCACGCATTTGGGCTGTTCAGCCAGGGGATTCCTGTCTCGCACGTCAGCAGTGCCGGTGTGTGCTGTCAGTCTCTTGGACTCTTCAGGACTCAGTCCAGAACTAGCAAGAGGAAGAAAAAGGTTAGATTTCATAAAACGCATCTGTAAAAACAAATCTTCTCATGAAAGTGGGGGCACAAGCTTCTGTATCTATATTGCTACTTAAGAAACTCCTCTGATCCACCATGTCCCTTGTTTCAGACCCACCACCCTGAAGCCTTCGTTGTCATTACCAGCCATACGAGCAAAACCGGACTTAATGATTGAGCAGACGCTCCCTTTCAAAGTCAACCCAAAGAGGTCCCTGTTACATGGCCACGGTCTCCCTCCACCCAGCTGCTAATTACCCAGGTCACGGACTGAAAAAAAGGATTTGGCCAATTGTTAAACATCCAGCATAAAAGCAGCTGGGCTGGCAGGCTGCCAGGACTCCCTCCAGCAGCCACCTCGAGCTGTATCTGTACAACAGTGCGGCAAACCCACCGCTTCCCTCTGGCTTCTCCATGATGGAATCAGTGTGGAGTCAGCAAATGGATACGGTCCCTCAAGAATATGCTTTTTTGTCTGCACCCGGGGGGCCCCTAACTCCTGCAGTATTTAAGCCCCCTCCACTGAAACGCTGAAGGAAAACTTCCTCCCAAACTCTATTCCCATTTGAATCTGACCAGAGAACCCCAAAGCCAATGCCTCTCTCCCCCTGGTACCCTCAGGAAGCTGGGAACCGTCCTCCTTGATGCTCCCAGTCACTCTCCCGCCTGGGGGAGGATGAACAAGCTGGGAGCCTGAACCTGACTTCTCAGCTAAGCCGCTGCGGCAGCATTATTCACCTCCAGCACAGCAGTCTCTCGCAGACCCTGCCTTTTGCAGGAATAAAAAGCCAGATGTTTGGTAAAGCCACAAAGCTTGGTTCCTAGCAGTTCACTGGCTGTGAACATGATATGAGTTGGTTTCCTTACTGCCGTGTCTTTCAGAAGGCCAGCAGGCAGATGCCTCCCATCCCACCCGTGCGAGGAAGAGCCACGGTGTCTTGCTGCCCCCTGCAGAAACCTGGACACACTGCAGGCAGGCTCGCTCCCTTTAGGGAAGCCTGCTGCATTCAGCCTTACTGCATGACAAGGGTTTAGCTTAGTACAGTAACATTATTTAAAAAATAAAGAGCACATCTGTACTGCAGTCTGTAGGTTAACGGAGGGATACCCACAGCTGGTCTTGGACCAGAGAGCCTGGGTACTGGCAGCAGGTTAGCTGCAACAGTGCAGAGCTCAGCGTGGGCTTCACCACAGTGCATCAGACCACGCTGAGCTCCCTGCTGCCACGGCCAGGCTGCTTCCAGAACCCAGGCTAGCCAGCCAAAGCCAGCTAGGAGCATCTCTCCACCACTCTGCCGTCTGCAGTGCAGTGCCTGCTGCCTCCTATTCAGCTAGGTCACGCTAACCCACTGTCACTTGACCAAGGACACAGGCTCTGGGCAGCCAGGCCCCCCAAGTGAGTTAGCGACATGGGAGGGGTGAATGCGAGGGAGGCAAAGCAGCATCCCAGGGATGAGCACAAAAGCTCACTGAGGTGCAGGAGAGAAAGCAACTCGTGATTATTTAATAACACGGCAGGGCTGTCCAACTTCCGTCCCAGCAGCTGAGGGGTTCAGCTGTAGGCTCCTGCCTGGCCGCTGCTCCCCCATCACCCTAGCTGCAGCAGCAGCCAGGGTCTCCAGGGTCCTCCTCCTCTTGGCTCCCACTTCCTGCCCCCACCCCAGAGGTGTATGCGTGTGTGTGTTGGGGGGGAAATGGGAACCTGCCGAGCCAGGAGAGCCTGGGGCCTCAGATGCCAACGTAGTGTGATGGGAGCCGGCAGCTTGGGAGCTGTGGATGAAGCCAGACTGCCTGTGTATGCTGCGGCTTACACTGGTGTGGCCTGTAGGGCGTGCGCCCCTGGCCACTTGGAGGTTGGACAGCCCTGATTTACAGGAACAATGCTAGTTCTTTTACTTTTCGCTTGCTTGTAATAAAACTGGACCATGAAAGAAGTCTGCCATATCCTGCAAATCACAGCAGGGAGGTGGGGTTTCTTTTAGCCAAGAATGAGGCAGACAGAGCAGACTGATCTCAAGAGTTCAGCTAAACAAGCAGCATGCCTGTGAATCCAGGTGCAGGGGAACACACGAGGTTGTGCACAGCTGCAGAACATGGTGATTAAGGTTGCAGTCAAACAACATCAATGTTGAACCGCGGAGCTGGCTGGAATATGCAAAAGAACCTGAAGAAAGGGAGCTTGCAAAACTGCAACAGCAGGGATGGGCTCACTCCAGATGCTAAGCACTGAGGGCTCCCAGAACGACAGGAACACTAAAGGGAGCCTGAATAAAACACCAAGTGATTACGCATTAGGGAACGATCCAGCACTGACTGGCAGTAAGGAGCTGAGTTAAGATTTCTTCTGTGATTGTGTAACAGCTAGATGAACCTGGCACCCATTCAGCTTCGTAGCCCAATGAAAAGAAATATGCCATGAAAAAACGAGCTAGAAATTCTGGGGAGGGCTGCCCGAAGAGAAAAAGGCACGACAGTTTCTTACCTTTGACCATAGTAACTCTCAAAGAATCGTTCCTTCCACAGCTCCACCTTCTTCTCTTTCTCAATCTCCTGCCGTATTCTCAGCTGCATTTCCGGGGTAAACTCACCTGGAATATGCAATAAGGATATCAACAGGAGCAGCTACGGCTAAGAAGATTTAGGGCATCTGCAGCCATGAAAGAAGGCTGCAGGAGCCCTGTCACTTCCCTGTGCAGAGCTCTTGGGCACACGGTGTTTCACTCAGAAAGGTCTTTCGTGGGCTTGGCAATATTACAAGCTTCACGTAATGGCCTTGTCTTGTAATCACCGTTGCCTAATTGGTACAGAAAGGCCTTTCCAGAAGAGATGTAAAACTAAGGTCTTGATGTCTGGCAGTCAAGGAACGATCACAGCCCATTCTTTGCAGATAAGAAGCATCAAGACTTGGTGTCTAACAAATTCCAACTTGCTTGTTTGCCCTCTGCCTCTCTACAGTCTTGCCTGTAAATGAGATTCATCTTCACTTCTGACCCCAAATTAATGGGGGTGCATTTCAGGGTGGGCAGCGGAACTATTTGGCCTGCAGCTCCGTGTCTTCCATCACTCTGAATGGTTATATAGTAATTACAGCAATGGTCGTGTTTTCCTCATACGGCTGAGAAACTGGCCTCCTCCACCTGAGCGCCTTTGACTCTCACACCAAAGTCAAAAGAATTTAATGCTGAGGTTAGACCAAGAATGCGTACAGCTGGTAGTGTAAAATGCTTGCGTGTACAAGACACCTTGAAAGACGCCCTCTCGGGACTTTCTTTCAGCCCCACGGGGCGGTTTACGGTATACATGCGTCTCCAGTGAGAGGCCGACATGGGACCATATTTCCTGCCCAGGTGGAAGGAATTTGCCTGTGTATTCTGCAGTCAATTGAACATTGTAGCATGGCGTGTCTAACTGCTTTATGCAGACACTGTTTTACCCATTTCCGGGGACCACCTGACATTCTGTCCCCTGTCGAAATGAGAGGCACAGGGTAAAAGTCTCAAGTGATTTATGGCCCAATTTAGATGCAAATAGGCACCTAGTGGGAGTTACCAAGCAGCCTAAGAGGGACAGGCACCCAACTCCTATTAAAATTCAAGGAGTTAGGTACCTAGCTCCCTTAGACACTTTTATAAATCCCAGGAGGTGACAATCTGCATTTATAGATACTTAAAAGATCTTTACAAGTCTGGCCCTTAATAGCTTGTGTCTCATGGGGAGTCAGCTGGGAATCAGGATCCTAAGTCACTTTTGAAAAAAAAATGGAAGTGAGGTTTCTAAGTCACTTAGACAGTTTTAAAGAAAATTATCTATATTGAAAAAAATTCTTCTACTAAACATGTTATTATTTCAAGATAAATGATCTCTGACAGCTGATTGGCCTGAAAAATAATTCAAACTTTAGCCAATAAAAATTCAACTTATAGCTAAGAGAACTGCATGTGTCTACAATGAATGCAGCATGGATAAACTGGCTTCAAACTGGTTATTCTCTAAATCAATCAGATTAAATTATCTGATGACAATCAGGGATTTGGGTTTTCTGTTCGCTATGGAAAAACACGGATTTTGAGTTTTTAAATCAGATAATTTGGGGGGGGGGGTTAATCAGAGAATTTGAGATTTTTAAACAAAGAAAATCAAGATCCCTGATATTGCAGCAAGTATGTGCGCTTTTTAGCTAAACTCACTGGGTGCATCTACATCAGCGCTTTACTGAGGAGTTGACCAAATAGCTCCACAGCAAAGTGTCACTGTCTACTTGTGCACCCACAGTAGGGCTCAGTAGATTCATTAAGTCCACCGTAGGGCAGTATTGTCTGGGACGAATACTATCCTATGGCGGAGTAATTTATGCCGCTGCAACACACGTGGACACGGTGACCAGGGCTGGCTGGGGCAGGAGGCTGCCTGTCAGCTAGCCTGCACTGTAGCACCCTGGTGCCCCAGCCAGCCCCTCTGCTGCCCACCACCACTGACCCCCTCCAGCCTGGGGCTGCTCCGCCCCGGCTCAGACTGCATGTGTAAACGTTTGCTGCACCTGGGAGCAGCTGACTGCAGTGCGAACTGTGCTGGAGTTGATTGCATTGGATTAATTGCTCGTGTGAATGCACACACTGAGATTAATTGGTGCCTCGGGACCAGTATCTCCTGCTTTGACAAACAACATTTCTGTATTCATGTAGAAGCAGCAGCCACGCACAGGCCAGCTGACAAATGAAACAAAGTTTGAGAACTTAGGTCAGGGCCGTGCTTATCTTCCATAAGAAAGTGTGGCTTGCAAGTCTGCTAGTTCCAACATGCATGTGACCAGGGTCCTTAGATGCAGATGGTGTATTCCAGTGGGGTTTCATAGACATCATCATAGACATCAGGGCTGGAAGGGACCTCGGAAGATCATCGAGTCCAGCCCCCCGCCCAAAGGGCAGGAAGTCAGCTGGGGTCATAGGATCCCAGCAAGATGAGCATCCAGTTTCATCTTGAAGGTGTTCAATGAAGGCGCTTAAACCACCTCCGGTGGCAGGCTGTTCCAGACCTTGGGGGCTCGGACAGTAAAGAAGTTCTTCCTTATGTCCAGCCTGAAACGATCTTGTAGTAGTTTGTGACCATTCGACCTCGTCATCCCTTGGGGCGCTCTGGTGAACAAACGTTCCCCCAGATGCTGGTGGTCACCCCTGATAAACTTGTAGGTGGCTGGGACCTTCTTTATTAGTAAGGTTGGCTGCTGGCTCTGCCAGCTGAAGAAGAATCACAGAATCACAGAAAAGCAGGGCCAGAAGGGACCTCTGGAGGCCATCCAGTCATAGCCCTGCTAGAGGCAGGATCATCCCTTTCCAAACCATCCCACACAAATCTTTTATCTAAGCTATTACTAAAACTAGTCAACCCAGTCACAGCCACAAGGTAGAGATCGCATCCTAACTGGTCACGGGGAAAGCGGAGGCACAATGGCAGCCAGTGTCCTGCTACTGCAAGGGTTTTTAAAACACTCTTGAAAGGTCCAAGGAAAAGGGCCGTGCCCCTGCTGCAGACGAAAGCACAACCCCCCCCAGTCAGTGCCAAAGGGCCACATTTGGCCACCCAAGGAAACAGTTCTTAGCAGCCCATCAGCATTTCGTTTTTTAAGGAACTGCTTCTTACTCATGGTTTTCAGAGAAATATTCATCTTGCCATGTGCTGCATGGCAGATACTCTCAAAGGCAAAACACTTGCCGGAGATGGTCCAGCATGGAGCAGGGGGATGGACTAGATATGACCTCCCGAGGCTCCTTCCCATCCTACTCTTCTACGATTCCATGAAAGCACGGGGCTGTTAACACCTCTTCTCTGCCCTTCACTCTTTACTGGCTTGGATTTACACTTACGGATTAGCCTGCAGGCAGTTTTCACCTGTTGTGCCAGAGCACTTCAGTTTATCCAAAAAATGTCTAGTAAGCATTTCCTAAACCACTCAAAAACTATCAGCCTCCTACCTTCTTGCTTCCTAGGGAGATGCAGAGACTCACCTTCTGACAGTCGCTCCTTCCAGCCTTGGGCAGCCGAAGTGAAGAACTCATTGTTGAGTGCAGAGCCGCTCAGCTTCATTAAACCGTCTGCCCCAACCTGAGACAAGAAACCAAGCAAACGAACGCTGACTCACCAAAAATGCAGACTGACGTGCCTTGTCCTGCCACACGGCAGCAGAGGAACACAGCGTGGACAAAAACCACCATCTCGACTGACACCGTGTCACTCGCAGCCTCCCTGCTGGCTAATCCAACACACTGGTCTCGCAGGCTCCTAGAGGACTTCCCTTGTTCAAACTCAGCAGGACCTGTGGGCCAGTCTGGGGGCCAGACCGGACACAGACCAGCCCCATGCACTGGATCCAGCACACGCTGTGCGTGCCAGACCAGCCCCACATGGAGAGCACGGGGCCAGTCTAGTGCATGCTGCATGCTGGTCCAGGCTGAGACCCAGAGGCAGCACCCTGGGCCAGACGATAGGGCTCTGAAGACAGGATCTGGCCCTCAGGCCACATCCTTGACACACGCCTGTTCTAGCCCTGAGCGCCAGGACATTGCAGGAAACAGGCGGAAGCGCAAGGGGATGCTTTAAAAGCAGAGAACAGAAGAGAAGCAGTGCCTCAAAGGCTGCCACAGATGCACTGCCCTTCTGAACAGTCACCCTGTAGGACTTGAGCTGCTGTCAAAAGCAAAAGCTCTGCCAGCTTCCAGGGAAAAGAAAAGGTTCCTAAAGAGAAGCTGGGGACACCAAAGGAGTCACTTGGAAGCAGGCATCTAAGGTAAGAGCCACGCGTCTTCCAGAAGAGCCGTGACGAGATGGGCCTGGGGATGATTCAGACTGTGAAATAGTCCAAGAGAAGAGCCGTGCTTCAGCTTGGAGTGCACCAGCCCGAGGATGCCTGGCACCCAGGGCACTGAGAGCGAGAGCAAGAGGGGCAGATCAGGGCCTCTGCTCGCCGGCCACTGTGCAAGCTCCGTCAGACGAGCAGACTCCACACCGAGTCAGGGCGGTGCCTTCCATTTCCAACACAAGAAACGAACCTTACTGCAAGGCTCCTGATATGCACCAAGGGCCTGGACACGCATTTATTTCTGGTGCTGCAAATTCCTGGGAAATCAGCAGCGCTAGACAAAGGGAGAGTCCAGCCCCTGCCCCCCTCATCTTCCCCAGACTAGGGTCTCTCCAGCCTGGGAAGGTGCTGGGAGCAGCTGCTGCCTGAGTCCTCCTGCTCCCCAGGGAGCCTCTCCCCACCACTCCACCCTTCCCAGGGATGGGGAGGGGCCTGTCAGCTAGCAGCTCCCCTGTCTGGCAAGGCATGGCTTGAAGGCTCCTGGTCCCTTGGAGGAGCGAAGCATCCGGGAAGCACACAGTAACCCTCCTCCAGGAGAGCTCACCCTTGCTAAAAGAGGAACCTCTTTCTCCAGGATGCGGCACGCTTCCTGCAGCGGATGACGTGCAAACACCTGCAGGCTCCCAGGTTCTCGCAGGAGAGCAGCATTTCTCCCGCTAGATGCATGACACCTGTCGATACCACAAATCTGTCCAAACGTACAAGATTTCAGCTAAGGGAAGAAGAACTGCGTAGCAAGCGTCCAACAACGCGGGGCTTGTTTCCTTAAGAGAGCTCCTGTTTTCACTTAATAATTCAGCATTCGTGATGCAGATCATTTAATTTAAGGGAAGCGTCCTAACAGTAGGTTTGTCCAGGGCAGATTTCTGCTGAGTGGCTTGCACTCTAGGGACTCGGGGAAGCGGAGATCTCTGCTCCGCTTGAAGCACAGACTGCTCAGCAGTAGACGGGAGAATGCCTCGGCGCGGTATGGATGCAGTACAGTATGTGTGGGGATCTCTCTCACTCAGCATTGAGTATTGGTGCTGGTGGAGGCTGGTCAGAGGGCTAAATAAATCTTGTCTGAGAAAGCTGACAGGACCCAGACAATTCTCTGAGGAGCACACAAGCACCCAGGGGGGGCAGGGCAGGCATTTTTTAGGATTTTCACTACAGCACTGTCTGAAATTACAAAAAAAAGTCCTTTTTGGGGCCTGGCAGCAGAATTAACTAGTCAGAATTCTTTCCCAAACAAATTTCCGTTCAGCACAGGGACTATTAAGACAAATCTCTCCCCATCTGCTGCTCCTCTTGCCAGTAAACTCCAGCTGCAAACACCATCACTTCATATTTTCATACAGACTTACTTATTAAAAAGGCCACAGGACTTGTAAAACAATGCCTCTGGACTTTTATCAGAGCACCCTTGCTCTTACAAGTCCCTGGTGAGCACTGCCTGCAGATCACAACTTGAGAGTCAATTCAAAATGTTGCAGTCGCTCCGAAATCCAAAAGAACAGCTTCTAGCTAGCGGTGCTCTTTGTGAAGAGACCACAGCACATGTGTATGTGCCCACACAGCCCTGGCATCACCCGCACTGTGTGCGAAACAACAGACAGCACAGCTACGGTTAGGCAGAAGCAAGGACTGAAGCAGTCTTCAAGGGGCAGCACTGCAATACAGGGAAGCTTTGTATCTTCGGAGATCCCCGGGCCACAGGCACTGAGCGCTGGAGGGCAGAATAACGGAGAGGGGGAGGTCAGGGTGGCTCCCATAGCCTGGACCCAGACAGAGCTGGGGCCAACTACCTCCATCTGAAGTCAGGCCAGTCTGTACATGGCTCGGAAGAAGACGGAGAGACTGAATGAGCAAGTCAGGTGAGGCATGTCTGCTCACAGCACCCGACTTGCAGAAAAAGCGGGGGAAGCACAAGTCCAGAAATTCCAGTCTAGTTCCAGAAAAAAACATCTGCTTGTCATCGTATCAGTCCACACGGGGTTGAAACTTCCTGGCGGGTCTGGCCAAGAGCTGTTAGTTCAATCTGGTAATTTCCTAACGTAGCGGCTGGGACATCACTGGTGCAGGTACTCCAGCCTCCCGTGACTGCTGCGTGACACCGTGAAGCTGGAGTCCTTCCGGACCCTCAACCTCACACAACTGAACGGGAGGGAAGAAGCACGGGCTCTCGGGACCAACATGGGAGTGCTTCCTTAGTCAGCCCATTCCCTGGCTGAAGGTCATGCTGCTAGAACAGGGGCGGGCGATTATTTCAGGCAGAGGGCTGCTTACCCGTTTTGGCAGGCTTTCGAGGGCCGCATGGGTAGCCCCGCCCCTTGACAGGTGCCCCATCCCTTGACAGGTGCCCAGCCCCCTGGTCACCACCTTGGGACCAATGTCTCAGAGCCAGCACCAGCGGGCCCAAAGCGGGGCACAGGCTGGCAGAGGTCTGTGAAGCCGGGCTGAGCTGCACCAGCAGGGAGAGGGGGAGCTGGCCCGGCTCCCTAGAGCCCCTGCTGGCCGGGACCCCTGTACTCCTGCCACCCTGCTCCAGGCCCTGCCGGCGCTAGCTCCCGCTGGCTCCCCGCCCACTCACTCCCAGTGCCCCCTGGCACACCCCAGTGCGGTACAGGTGGGGGGCAGCGCACACCCTGACCCCCTGCTCGCTGGCAGGGAAGAAGCTGGTGCTGAGAGCGGGCTAAAGCAGCCCCTTGCCCACCCCATGGCCCCCGCCCCGCCCCGGCTGCAAGCGGCCACAGCATGGGGCGCCGGGCACGGGGTGGGTGAGGGGCCGCTTTTCCCACGCTCAACATCAGCTTGTAACCTGGCCCTACTGCCAGCCTGGGCCCGCGCTGGCTCCGGGCTCACCCGTCAGGGCTGCGCGTGGCTACAGCAGCCGCAGCCCCCCTGCTTGCCACGTTGGGCAGTGTTGGCTGCTGCCGCCCACCCAGAGCTCGTGCGCTGGACAGGGCAGAGGCAGCGGTGGCAAACACTGCCCAGTGCGGCAAGCGGGGTGCCGCAGCTGCTGTCACCACACGCAGCCCCAATGGGTGACCCCAGAGCCAGAGCGTGGCCCAGGTTGGCAGTGGCGCTGGGTTACAAGGTGGTGCTGAGCACGGGGGGCGGGAAGTGGCCCCTCGCCTGCCCTGTGGTCGGAGCCCCGTGCTGTAGCTGCTCACAGCCCACATGGGGCTGCATATGCCTGCTGCAGACAGCCCTGCGTGGGCTGCGAGCAGCTGCAGCAGGGAGCGCCGGCCATGGGGCAGGGAAAGAAAGGGAAGGAGCAGGGAAGGAGCACGGGGAAAAGTTTAGTACAGGGGGAGGGGGGAAGCGGCCCCTCCCCCGCCCCATGGCTGGCGCTCCCTGCTCCCAGCCTGTGTGGGGCTATCTGGAGCAGTCCCAGGCAACCCCACGTGGGCTGCAAACAGCTGCAGGGGGGGGCGCCGGCCACAGGGTGGGCGAGGGGCTGCTCCCCCCTCCCCCGCACTCAGCTTTTCCCCAGGCCACATTTCCCCAGGCTCCTTTCCTGCCTGGGGTCCTCCCCTGCCCTTCCCCCTTACCTGCGGTTCTGGCGAGGGACAGCCATGTGGTTCCAGGCCAGAAGCCAGGGCTGGGGCTTCTGGCTGGGGGGGGGCGGGGCCAGGCAGGCCCTGCTGTTGTGGGAGCCCGCCAGGCTTCCCCTGGGTCCTACTGCCCTTGGTTCCTGTCATTTTTGACAGGAACCAAGGGCAGAGAAATATTAATTTTCTAAATTTTTTAGAGGCCCCGCGGGCTGGACAGAATGGCTTTGTGGGCCGCATCTGGCCCACGTGCCATATTTTGCCCACCCCTGCACTAGAAGGTGCTGTGTAGGTATGATGGGCCAGCATGGACCCTCAAACTCGAATGGAAGAAACAGAGCTGCTCCTCTCCCCCCTTCCCTGTCATTACTGCCCACTGCAAATTTAGCATCGATATTCAGCTTCTGTTCTCCTCAGCATCTAGGCTGAAAAGACATCATGGTTTCTCAACCTAGAAGCATCAAGGAACTGAAACAACTCTGGCCTCCTCATATGGCTCAAATGGAAGAGGCACCCTGGCTTGGTAAAAATCTTGGTGGGGACTGCCAACCCAAGGCATTTTTTTAGACATTTGCAAGCCTTTTCCTGACAGCAAGACTTTTTTACTGCTATGTATTTTACATAACATAAATGCAACTCTTCTGCGAGCCCTGCACTGCTCCCAGGCTCCAGTTATAAGGGCTGGGTTCAGAATTAGGTGTTCAAGATAGTTTCATAGTAGGTTGGGTTGGAAGGGACCTGAGCAGATCATCAAGTCTGACCCCCTGCCATGGCAGGAAAGAGCACTGGGGTCAAATGACCCTGGCAAGGTGTTCATCTAGTCTCCTCTTAAAGACCCCCAGGGTAGGAGCCAGCACCACTTCTCTTGGAAGATGGTTCCAGATCCTAGCCGCCCTGACTGTGAAGATTAACCACAGTAAAAAAGTAAGAAGGTTTGGTTGTCAGTAAAAAGGCTGCAGTAAAAAAAAAATGGGTTTGGCAGCTCTGCTGGACTGCAGCATGTTTTTACACTATGCTGCTTTGCCACGTCTCTCCACCAGCACTCTGCTACTCACCTACACACCTTGATACCCCTGACTGCACCCTGCACCATGCTGCCCCCATAGGCCAGTCCCCACTGGCCCCACTCTCCCCATCCCAACACAGACCTCCAAAGAAGCCTACAAGTGACCCAGTGATATTACCGGCAGCATGCAATACAGGAGTGGCAGCACGTGGCTGAGAGAACACTCCCGGCAGTGTGCTGTGCTCCTGCTTGGACACCAGGCAGCGCTGCTGTGCTTTGTCTGTGGAACCTTCAATCAAGCTGTGGCTGCTTAGTAGTTTCAGTGGGGGCTAATTTTTGTAAGGACTTTACTGCCAGCCATTTTTACCCTGATTTTTTACTGACAATCAGTGAATTTATTGACAGTTGGAAACCCTGATTGTGGTATTAAAAAAAACCCAAAAACTGCGTACCAAATATTCTGCATCTTTGAAATCTATCCTTTCCCCCTAATCCTACTACACTTTTGGCCAGTTTTTGATCAAATTTCACTTTCTCTACTCTGATTTCCTCCTCTGTGCAATCTCACCTTCACTAAGACCCTTCACTCTATTCAAAATGTTGCTGCTTTCTGGGCAATGTCACACTTGTCTTCAAAAACCTTCAATGGCTTCCCTTCACCTGCATGAAGTTCAAGCTTTTTCCCTTCCTGCTGTCTGTTTGTAAAGTGCCTAGCACAATGGGGCCTCTGGCCTCTAGGAACTACCATAACATAAATATTAGATTACGCTCATTCATATATCAAGTGCCAGTGGAGCCTTCCCCGTACCTTCGTGTCCATCTTCCCCGCTAACTGCCTCTGGATCTGCTAAGTTGCCCTCCTTTAGCCCCTGCTGAATTCTACTCCCATTCCCCTTCACAGCTTCTCCTCTGCTACTCTTTGCACAGGGAACTCCAGCACTGAATGGCTGCCCCCAGGTCGTTCAGGAGAGAATTATTTCACGACGCCTTACATTAGTAATCCACAAGGTAGAAACCTGCCCCACTCTCAAAGGGCACCCATGTTCTGTGCTCTGTGGCTCAAACTGTGCGATTCATGTTCCAGCTTAGCACAAGGCCTTCTGGGAAAAGGGACTCCTTCTATACTCTGAAAAGGGCTGCTATTTAACAGCCAAGTAAGAAGTTGGCTTGTGCAGCTGTCTGTGGTCACGGGGGCATGTTTAAGCACTTTCTCTCTCCAATGCAAAACATGTGCCTCTTTGCAAGGCTAGAGTACTGGGTAGCCTCACCTGCCAGCTCAGCAATCCAGAGCACAACAGTGCTTACATGACAGTCACTGATAAATCCTGAAACCGGAAGAGGATTAGACTAAGCATAACAATGGTTTTAGATTGGTGAGGCACCTCTGCTAAAAGGCTGTCAGGCTGATATTGGATGGTAGAGCTGGGAGGAAAAAGCAAGCATTAAGTACTGCACTCACCCACCCTGCACCCTTCACTACAACAGAATCCACTCATCACACTACACTTGGGAACACGGGACTCACTGCACTGGAGCAAGCCACTGGCCCATCAAATCTGGCCTTCTTCCTCAGCTAATACCTAAAGCTTCATGGAAAGAAACATTTCAGTCCTTCGCTAAATGCAGAACTGCATGTGGAGGAGGAAATTCCATCCTATCCCAGCAGCACCAGCTGAAACTGGAAACCTGACTGCCCTCATCTTAGTGAGCGGGTCACTGCTTGGACAGAAGAAACCAACACGCCGGTGGGAGCAGTCCCGGGAGGTTCTGGAGGCTGCTTCCTTAGAACCGGGAGATGCGACTTACCTGTCTGTCCACCTCTGGGAGCAGGAGCAGCAGGCGCTGCTGACAGTCTGTCGGCAAGACGGAGAACGTGTGCTTGTTGATCAGTGCCCGCAGATTCGTGTTCACCAGGATGGAGTCTGGTGTTTCCACATCGATTTCAGCACATTTTGTCCTCTTCAGCTGCCCTGCAGGGAACCACAGAGGCCATGTAACAATGTCTGAGGCAGGAACAAGGTCTCTCTCACCCCACGCTGCTCTTCACTTACTTCATGGGTATGTAAAGTTATTCATAATGCCACTCCGATGGCTCAGTGTCAAACCCTGAAAGGGGGTAGGGAGGGGCAGCAGACCATTTGTTAAGCTGGGGAGCAAGGCTAATGAGCATCCAGCCCTACGCCACAAGGAACAGCACACTGTGGAGGCTAGAGGCTGAAAGGTTAAAAATAATATAAAGAAGGATCTGTGGAGTACGAAGGTCTCTCACCCTCAGCAAAACACAATACCTAGTGCTCTACTCTGTCTGGCTTTACCAGAATTCACCATGGTGCCCCACATCGTGAGCCTGCAGAGCCTGTCCTATACTGCGGTACGTGCCTGTCTCTCTCACTCAGCACTATCAACATTTTTCAGGAAGAAAGTGTGTGTTCATCTTTTACTTTAATGTAATGGCGAAGGCAGCCGAATAGTACCCTTAGGATTTCTTCCTTGGATGTTTCCCCGTAGTACTCTGCGAGAGCAGCAGCGATTTAGAAGCAGTCAGCACTCTGTGTATGGTTTTCAGCAGTGAAGCCCTGCTCGTGTTGTGACTACAGTGCCAAGCACAGCACAAGAATGAACAGATGTTCTCTCTCCTTCCTTTCCCAGCCTGAGCAGGTCTTCACACGAGTCCCGCACTTGTCACGTTACCCCCAGGTGTCCCAAGCGACCGCCGTAACTTCAAAAGCAGCAGGACAGGCAGAATGCTTGTACTTCCCCTGAACTCATCCATTAAGCATCGCTGGCAATATGCCATGCCTTCTGTGAACTCCAATTACAAACATATCACTAAAACGGGCTCGTGGTGACAGATGCACTGCGCACCTCCGGACCAGGGGGCTGACAATGCTGCAGAAGATCATTATTCCCTGCAACACAGTCCCTGCCAAAGCTTGCTGCACGCTCTTCGAGGCCATTCAGAGCACTCCTCCCCAGACAGTACCGCCTGCTCCATCTGCAGAACACAGAGCACCTGCCTCCAGCTAACCGTGCTCACTCCGCCGACGGGCAAGGCGCTGGCACTCCACATGCCCTAGGGCGCGTGGCCACCAACAGCACCCAAACACTGCCCGGTTCATCCGCACAGTCTGGGAGCAGCAGCTCTGGGGACTGCAGTCCTCTCCTCAGGCCAGAACAGAAACAGCAAACACCCCCCCCCAAATGGCCCCACCAGTGTCCCTCTGGGCTGAGCAATCCTGGGTGTCTAGGCTGAAACAAAGATGGGTCCCGCTGTGATTTATGTGCTGGGCATTATGAGCCACGGAGCTGGACTGCACCTCGTCCGAGACGGCGGAGGAGCCCGCGCAGCGCCCCGAGCGGCCGTCAGAGCAGTTTGGAGGAGTCACGGTCACCATAACGCACAGCCCCGGAGGCGTGTGGGGAACGGAGCTCTGGGAACGTGATGGGACTGGAGCCTTTCACCTCAAGGTCACCAATTTAGATCAAAGCTAAACAAAAGTTGCTTTTTGGCCAGTGTGAAACGAGGGGCTTGGGGGCTGAGTGCACGGCTTCTCCCTACACCTGTGCGCTGCAGAGGCCATAGTGGATAAGTTTAAATGCCAGGTGCCTGTAAAACAAACCACCAGTGAACAAGGGAGAATTGAGAAAGCTGATTTTAACTGTCCAGGCTTCTTGGCTTGGCAGGAGAGGGCTCAGTTGGTTGGTTTGTTTTTCAAGGTAACCAAACCACTGGAAATGCTAAAAGGAAAAGATCTACTAAATAATGCAAGTCCCCTTCTGTCTCTGTTATGCAGAATACAGTGAACTCGGGAGCTGGCAAGCTCCCGGATGACAACTATTGGGCAAAGACATGCTTGCGTGTATAGAGGTTATTTCCTTAATTCATGTAGACTTCCAGGACCATCCAGAAACCACGCCACCTCTGGAACTAGTTGAGGCTTTTACTTAACTTTCCGTTTGACCTTTTTACTTTGGCATCTGAGCAACAAAATTCTCTCTATGCATAAAAAGAAATGTCTTACTTGGATGGAGCCGGTCGGATCTCTGGAACGGTTTCTTCCCCAAGGATGGCAGGGAGTTATCAGCCTTAACAGAGGGAGAGGAGCTGGACGTGGAGTTCTGAGGGCTGCTCGACTGCCTGTCCGACTGCTTCCCTTCCCAACCTGCAAGGAAATTCAAACATTTACACCACTGGAGGGGCAGAGCGTCAGCTGGCCTAGGCCTCCTGCTGCACTAGGCTCCAGGACAAGGAGGTCTGCATTGTGGATGCCGGCGCTCCCCTACTCTCCTTGCACTGAATTTGCAGCCTCCTGGAAGCAGGAAGGCCTTCATGAACTACTGTATCACTGCAGAGCTCTGGGATGGAAAACAGCCTCTACGAACATCCCAATCTATTGCCCAGGCAGTGCAGACAAGCTACTCTCCAGGCCTAGGCCAGCAACAGACTACTGGATCTGCCCGCAGAGGATTCTCTAGCGGCAGCATTTCCTGATACCTAGCCTTTGCTTTTTCCATTTCCACCTACTGCTCCTGTGCTGGCTCCGTTAAACCCCCTCCATAATCATTCTCCCTGATTTGTAGTTATGCCTTTCAGATGCTCTGGATTGCTGTCCTCCCCCGGAGCCACTCCTCTGCCGAACTAGACAGATTTCACTGCTTTACTCCACGCTCATGCCTTGCTGCTCCCACGCCCGATCGGCTGTGCTGCTCTTTGCAGCGGTGCAACATCCCTCCTTGTGCAGCGAGACCGTCTGCAGGAAGAGCAGCTGGCCCCTTCCCTTGGGGTCTGTTTTCTTAACCCATTCCCATTAAGGGGAATTCAGGGAGCAAGCAGGTGTTTTCCCGCTCTGGGAGCAGACCTCGCATCTGTCCTGGGACCAGCTGTGCTGCACATGTCCCTGAACAGGAAAGTCCTGGGACTCATCACCCTTCCAATGAGGGTGCAGCGAGCACCTGAATGCACTGATGCAATTCTGGGACAGACACACTTTGTGATGGCCCACGAGAACATTAGCACTTCCTCTCCCACGAGCCTTTGCAGTGTTTGTCCCAGAACAATGGACATCAAAGTTTGAATGATCACACTTTATCCTGGGATAAAGTGGTCGCTCCTGGGACAAATGCGATGTCTGTTTGTAGTCCCAGAAGTGTGTGTGCAGCGACACATCTTCCCTCCACACCGGCGCTCAGGTCCCCAGGCAAGGGAAAGTTAAGCCACAGGACTTAACGTTATGGTGGTGAGCTGTTATCCCCAACCATCCCTTGCCCCCTCACGCAGCTCCTTCTACCCAGCATCACCCCGCAACTGCCCCTCTTACCTTCTCCTCCACCCTGACTCTCTCACCCTTCCCTTTTCTTTCTGTGTAGCTTTTCTAACCAAGCCTACGCTCCCTGAAACCCTGAGACGCTGCCATCATGCTGTGTGCTCTGCCACTTCCTCCACCCCGGGTCTGTCTTGTTATTCAGGCCATGAGCTCTTTGGAGCAGTGTCTATCTGCCCTTCCACGTGCAGTACCCAGCACAGCAGGGCCCACTTTGAGCTGGCCATTAGTCACGTGCATTAGGTCAGCTCCTAACAACAACTGATGTGACAGCAGGGCTCAGGGATTCCAGCAGGATCAAGCTGCTTCTGCTGGGGGCTGTACAAAGCACGCGACGTTTCCAAAGAGAACAACTCTGAGGCTAAACCAGGACCAGGACCATGACAAAGGGTGGAAGAGACTGCTCCTCTTAGGCCCAAGTGAAGCGAGTGATGGCCTTAACCACCACTTGACTTGCGGGGGGTTCCCCTTTCTCTTACATCCTTTTGTTAAGACTATGCTGAGAGTCGCACTGGGAAGGCCAGTAACTCAGAGTCAGGAGAGGAAACTGGATTCATGATACCTCCTGACTATGATGCAGCAGCAAAGTAAAGGGAACTCAGAAAGGAAAAACAACAAAAATGATGTAATGGCTCAAGGCTGACTTGAAGGGGACATGGTAATGGTTTCCAGCTATTTGTAGGAGATAAAGCCAAAGCAAGGAGGCGTGCTGCAGGTTGATGTACATGGGCCACCACTCTGAAAATAACTGCGTTAAGCGTTAAGTAACAGGAGCATGGACCAAGTACTTAGTGTGTTACTCCAAGCCAGGTAATAGGCCCCCAGAATTATGGGGCATAGACCAGGCACTGCCCCCCCTGGCCTGCTACCACAAGCCAACTGTAAGATGCCAACCATCTCTGTGTGCATGAGAAGCAGGAGTCAGGAGAGGATCTCCAGAGAACTCAACCAAGGGGTGAGGGACTCTGAAAAGAGAGCTTGAGCTATGGTGTCAGTGAACCACCAGGCTTGTACTGGTGAGCAGGCAAACGGCGAAAGTTGGAAATGACCTGGCTCCAGTCACCTGGAAGGCTTTCAAGGAAGGCTTTATGCACCCAGCACACCTCCTTCTTCCCTTAGAAATCAGGAACACAAGGTCTTCTGTGCCAGCTAGGCCCATCTTCCTTCTCAGCTTCCCCACACGCTGCAGGAATAACTCTCCAGAGGTGTCCCCCCCCCATGCTGGCTTCCCAGTCACATGGGCCAGCACACTGTAGTAGAGATTCGGGAACCACCACCAAGGAGCTGACTTCCCTCCCCTTCCTCTTCTCAACAGCGCTTTAACTTCCAAGCTGGTTGGGGACAGTCTGAGTGCCAACACTGTCGGGTACTCCCCTGGAGAACGGTGCAGAAAGCACAGCTGGTAACTCAGCTTACATATGCAGTATAGCCTCAACCCTGCGTTCGTCTGAACAGCTGCCACGTGGCACGTTCCAGCAGCACTCGAGCAGCAAGCAAAGGCAGACCAGTCTGCTTCGGGTGTGGGTCTCCTCAGGGGGCTATGAGGGAATAAGCAGACACACGTGGCTCTGAAGAAGCAAGCCAAAGGGAGAACCAAATTCTCCTTAACTCTGCACGGCCAAGCAGAAGTCCAGCATTCAACATGGAGCCCCAGTGGAGTCATATCGTCAGGCAGGTCTGAGAGCAGAAAGCTGTCCCACACCAACAAGGTCCCTTTGTCCCCTGTGCCGTTCGCTCTCCGTACCCATCTGCTGGCTCATGCTCTTTGCGGCAAGGCTCATCTTTTGCCCTGTGTTTTACAGCCCTCTGCACAGTGGGGTCTTGGTGCCATCACAACGCTAAGATTAGTGCTAATACCCATCGCACCGATACTCTCTGAAGTTAATAGCTCTCTTCATGACAAGGTTCATAGATGTTAGGGGCTGGAAGGGACTTCAGAAGATCATCGGGTCCAGCCCCCTGCACCAAGCAGGAAAGACAACAGGTCAAGTGACCCCAGAGAGGTGACCGTCCAGTCTTCTCTTGAAAACATCCAGGGTAGGTGATTGCACCACTTCCGGAGGGAGCTTATTCCACAGTCTGGACACCCTGACTGCAAAGAAGTTTTTCCTAGGTTATCAGTCTGTATCACAGGTGCTTTTGTGAGGCCAGGAAATGATGTTTCATTTGGAGGGGAGCGGGTGTGGATTTGCACTGACTGGACATGCTCCTTTCCCTTCCTCATGTATCCCAAGTTAGCAGCGAGGGATTGTGATGACAACTCCAGGTCTGCTCATATGCACTGGAGATGCCACGCTACGCTGCGACAGGCCCCGGTACTTTACCGAACACCATGTCAAAGGAATGCACTGCAGTCACCAGGACTTCAAGCCCCTAAAGCAAGATGGAATATCTTTCTATAAGATGCACTTCAACTCTACTAAGATTTATGGGTTTGAAATAAGAACCACCAGGTGAAAGCTTCTGGGCTATGTTGTGCTGGAGCGCATACTAAAAGATTAAAATGGTTCCTTCTGGCACTGACATCTATTTTTTCCCCTCTCACAATGCATTTTCCTAGAAGAGACCAGGCCAAGAGAACAGCCGCTGAAGCAGTTAATAAACAAGAACAGCCTGGGAAACCTGGGCTTCCTCTCCCTCCATCGTCTCCTAAACCCAAGAAGTCAGTTGGAGAGACATGACAGTTAGAGAGAGCGCAGGAATCGATCGCTGTCTCGTACCTGATTTAGCAGGTGTGGAGTCACCGGCTGGCTTCA